>NC_081183.1:190867562-191108458 GCF_029867415.1 Vicia villosa | reverse complement strand
CGTACATTTTCTCAGCGAACTCTTTCTCTTAACGCTTGATACTTGAGTAAATATGTGAGTGATTTGTACAAAATGAACACACAGAATCCTAACACTAAGACTCCTATTTATACTAGTTTCGACCTTAACGGTCCTATACTAATCTGCTGCCACGTTTCTCATCAGAACTTCCAGCGAAGCCATCTGTTGTTGAACGGTTACGAAACCGTCTTCGAATTTCAAATCTTCCCGCCTGAGTCCATCTTCGACGCGTGGCAGTGTATTAAACAAACACTACTAAAAACACGCTAAGTAGTAATACTTGAATACATATTCCATGAATTTTGTCTAAGTCCCGAAGACATATGCTTTCATTAATCTTTCAGCGTTCACTTATCTTCATCGAACTTAGAAGTCTTTATTTTTTGAAGCATGACCATCAGTAGCCATTCTTTTACTTTTTAAGGGATGACCATCAGTAACCACCTTTTCTTCGATTCTCAACTCCTTCGAAGGATAAACAACATAAAACGAAATCTTCAGCTAACAGTAACAGACTAAAACCAATATGATTGTTAAAACATAATCATTTTTTGCCTTTTTTATTTTCATCAAGATTATTTTTTATGTTTGATAAAATAAGATCAAAACCATGTTGAAGACAAAAATTGAATCCATCAGTTGATAAAACCAAAAATTGAATCCACCACACGTCAAACATGGATTCAACACTCTCAGCAAAAAGTTAAAGAGGTTTTCACAATTTTCTAAGTCAAAATGGAACTTATAACGACAGATTATTTATTTTATATACAAAAAAAATCAATTTTTTAAAAATTCAATGAGTAATTAATGTACCCAGATAAATTAGTTAATCATTAAGTGTCCTTTCAACAACACTGGAAAACACTATTTTCAACTTTACTCATCGATGATGAAACCATAGTTGAATCCAGAACATGATAAAGATGAACGAATTTAACACTCTTCAATAAATAATTTCCATGTTAAAAATAAATTTATAACTACAAACTTTTAATGTTTACTTTTTAAATTCATTGAATATCTTCTATTAATTAGATCAAAGAAGGAGATTTTTTCCTTTGTGATTGACCATGTTTGGAAGAAGCTCAATGGTTCGAAGGAAAAATGTATATCTCGCGCGGGAAAGGATGTCCTCATTAAAGCTATAGCTCATGCCATTCCAAGCTACATAATGAGCTTCTACAAACTTCTTGAGGGGTGTTGTAATCATATTGAAAGCATGCTGGCCAAATTCTGGTGGGGTTCAAAACAGGGTGAGAGAAAAATTCACTGGGTCAGTTGGGAGAAAATGGCTACGGCGAAAAGGTGTGGGTGCTTGGGTTTTCGTGGTTTCAGTGACTTCAATGTCAGTCTTCTGGGCAAACATTACTAGATATTACTTTATGGGGGAAACTTCTTGTTGGAACAGGTGTTCAAAGGGCGCTTTTATTGGAGAAGTAATATCGGGGATGACAATTTAGGCTTCTCCCTAAGCTATGTCTGGAGGAGAATATTGAGCGCAAGAGAAGTTGTTTCTATAGAAGCAAGGTGGGGGATAGGAAATGGTCAACAGATTCACATCTGGTGAGGATAACTGGCTACCAGAATCAGCGGGTTTCAAAGTTCACAACCGAGTTTGCGGTTTGGAAGGTGATGCCAAATTTTGTGATCTTATTGGTCAAGAATTTGGCACCTGGAAGAGGGAGACGTTAAGAGAGTGTTTTGACAATTTGACAGTGCAACAAATTCTGAATATTCCTTTGTCAAGGAGAGGCCCTGTGAACAAACTGATTTGGTACAATGAGAAACATGACGAGTACTCGGTTAAATTTGCTTATCACCTTCTTGGAGCAGCAAAGCAGCATATTCGGCCAGGCCCCTCCAACACTTCGAACAAGCAGATGTGGAAATTAATTTGGAATGTACCAATTCACAGCAGAATCAGGATTTTTTTGTGGAGACTTGTGAAGAACATCCTTCCTACCAAATGCAGCCTACATAAAAAGGTGTTAGATTAGACAATTTGTGTACTCTGTGCCATTCCGCCCCAGAAATAGTTCACCATTTATTCATGCACTGTGATGCCGCTAAGCTGGTTTTTTTCTCTCTCCCTTTTGACATTCGCATTCCAACAGACAATAATTAATAGTTATACTACAACATCTTACATCTCAAGGTTAGTTGAAATACAACAACACATGATCGTTTATTTACACTTTAAATAAATTATAGATTATCCCAATCAATAAAAATTGTTAAGAAAGACAAATAATAGAATATACTAAATTTCAATTAAATAAAATTGTATAATTAATTTACTAAATTATAATTAAGAGAATTGTATAATTGATTTTCCATGACAATCAATCTGAAAAAACATCAAAATTTTGAAATGGTTATGTAAGTTTTTTTTTTCTTTTCAGATAGATACTTTATATTTTTGTTCTTGAATTTAAAAGTTAGTAAAGGTACCGGCTAATAGGTTTTAAAAATAATTATCTTTTTCTTCAAGCTACTTTGTTGAGAGGGTAATCTTATTCCTTAATTATGAGTTCATTAACTACTCTCAAGTTCGCTAAGTCTGATGAGACTTGAGTTACTAAATTACAGAGTTCATACAAATAAAGTAAAGACATAAAAATGCACAAAATAGCTAGATTTAATTGATGGTTTGTTGAAATAGTTATGTGATCTAATATTATAGCTAATATATGATCTAATAAAGTAAAGAGATAAAAACGCATAAAATAGCTAATATTTAATGGCCAAATCGCGGCGGCCTATAGAGTTAGTGAATCCCTCTTTGTGGGTAGTCTTGGCGACGAACACTCGACTCAGTCTTCTACTTTAAGGAGTATTATGTTGATCTTTAGATTATGGTTTCATATATGTTCTCTTTGGTTATTGAAGCTATCAACACATAACATTATTGTAATGTCTAATTCTCTAATTTTACTGCATCTTTATTGAGTCCAAAGTCTTTGCGACCATGATAGACCCCAATATACTTTAGAAAATTTTAGTGACCCATATTTTGTTGTATTAATACTCTTCTAGCTTTCTATCGGTTGAGGTGAGTTCGACTATCTATTAATAGCATGTCTTGTCAAATCAGGATAATATGTAATATATTGTAAGGTTTAAATAAATGCCCATATGCATTGTATTAATGACTAATAAGTTCTTCACATGTTATATTCACTAGACGATAAACTCCTCCAATGTATACTTTAATGACAATGAAGGGTCTTTCCCGAATTTAGGATATTTATCTCTTTGGATAATATAATTTTCCAAACCAAATCACCTTAAGTAGATCTTTGAGTTTGAATCGCTTGTTATAGGCTATGTCCATCTTGTGCTTTGAAATTTTAATGCTAGCTATCGCCATCACCTGTACATCATATATAAAATCCAAACCATTATCATAGCTTATTTATATTCACCAATATCAATTTGGTTTCGTTTGTAAATTATTTCTTATAGTGACATTGCATTATGACCATAGGTGATTTGGGAAGGAGTGAAATCAATTGCAATTATTTACTAAATTACAAAATGCATACAAATAAAGTATACAGATAAAAATGCATAAAATAGCATGATTTGATTGATGGTTTTTTGAAATAATTATATGATCTTGTATTATAGCTAATCTATGATCTAATAAAGTAAAGAGATAAAAATGCATAAAATAGCTAATGGCTAGATCGCGGCGCCCTATAGAGTTAGTGAATCCCTCATTGTGGGTAGTCTTGGCGACTAACATTCGACTCAATCTTCTACTTTGAGGAGTATTTTTGTTGATCTTTAGATTGTGGTTTTATATATGTTCTCTTTGGTTAATGGATTTATCAACACATAACATTATCGTAATGTCTAATTCTCCATTTTTACCGCATCTTTACTGAGTCCAAAGTCTTTGCGGCCATGATAGACCCCAATAGACTTGAGAACACTTTAGTGACCTATATTTGGTTGTATTAATACTCTTCTAGCTTGCTATCAGCAAAGGTGAGTTCGACTATCTATTAATAGCATGTATTGTCAATTTATGATAATATGTTATATATTTTAAGGTGTAAATAAATGCCCATATGCATTGTATTAATGACTAATAAGTCCTTCACATGTTATATTCATTAGCTGACAAGTTCCTCTAAAGTATACTTTAATGACAATGAAAGTTCTTTCCCGAATTTAGGATCTTTAATCTCTTTGAGTAATAAAATTTTCCAAACCAAATCACCTTAAGTAGATCTTTGAGTTTGAATCGCTTGTTATAATCTATGACCATCTTATGCTTTGAAATTTTAATGATAGATATCGCCATCACCCATACATCATATATAGAATCCAAATCCATTATCACAACTTATTCATATTCATCAATATCAATTTGGTTTTATTTGTAAATTATTTCTCATAGTAACATTGCATTATAATCATAGGTGATTTGGGAAGGAGTGAAACCAATTCCAATTATTTTTGGGATTTCTTATGGCCTAAAGGACTTCTTGCAGACACTCAATTTATTTTCTCGACTTATCCTCAAAGTTTTTATTGATTAAATAAATTGATATTTGATTAGTTGCCTCAAATTGCTCATTAGTTTGTGTCTAGTAAAGGGATAAATGTATTAGTTTTATTCCACTTTTTTTCATGAATAAAACCACTCGATTTCCAATGAACATTGTTCCTTGATAAGTCATCATTGATTTAGGGATATCGACTCTATATTTAATCTAATGCAATATGAAATTGATAGTCTCGTTTTGTCATACATTTATCATTGGCCGAGTCTCCACCCATTTGGTGTAGTATTTGGTTGCAACGATTGTAAAAGCATTCCTCTTAGACGAAGCAATGGGTAACATGTAGCCACGTAAGCAAACATTCATAGCAACATACTAGCCATTTCACAACTTCCGAGCGTTTGTAATCCCCAATGATTTTCTTGATCATTAATTGGGAATCACCAATGATTTGAATATGGATGTATTTCTACGCCATGTTTTTTATATCTTAAATACCATAATCATTGCCTCATATTTGACTTGGTTTTTAGAGAACTTAAGATCTAACTAGTATTTGAATTTCAAATTCCTCCCTTCCAATCTAATGATGATTACACCAACTCTAATCACTTTTTGGTTTCTCGACCTGCCCTATATCAACACACACAATTTGACATTGATGGCAAGTGTTGGTAAACTTTCAAGTGTTTATAGAATCTTGACTTACCTTTTAAGGCTCATATTAATGCAAAATAATGAAGTTTGATGGTTTATTTCAATAGTGAACAATACAATACATGCCTATTGATTAAATAGCTAACTATGTGAATTTTACAAAAGAACAAAAACCTCTATGGGAAATAGATAATATTTGAATTTGGTACATGTGTAATTTAGAGATAAACAAAATTTCTCAATAAAAGTGTAGCGAGTATCAACACCATTTAAGATTTGTCTAAGATAGTATACAACTCTTTATCTTCTGTCATCGATATCTTATGCTAGTAAACAGTCAATTAATTCATCTTCAACTATTTATGTTCCCTTTAATAGGCTTCAAGGTATGACATAAATAGATTTTTTACTTTTAAGATCTCATTTGTTAACATACATGTCATGGAATCGAGTTTCATATAATCATTAGAATAACTTTCTTCTTATTTTATGGATGAATTGATTGATGCATAATGTTGTGGAATCCAATTCGTTCAGATCATGTCAAGATTGCTTGGCCAATTTCTCTCTTAAGAAAACATCTTATTTATTCATCTATTTGTTGTTTCAAGTTTATTTGATAAATTTGCATAACTTCATGCCGAGGTCAGTAAAACTATCGTACAAACATCTTTCCATGTCTACCAAGCTTTGTATTGATTTTGGTGGAACAAAAGGATACCATAAAAATGACATTCTTGTCAATGATAAAGGGAACAACTATAGTTTTTAGAATTCATTCTATTTTCTCTCTCTATTCTATAAATTAAACCTTCCAATATTCTTCGTAGTTGACTTTCAATCTTCCTCAAACTTCTTTGCAATGCCTAAATGTTTATAACCTTCAGAAAAGGCACTAATATATTTATCCGTTCAGGATAAAGCTTCATATACATTGGCCTATTCACAAAATTAAGGTTTATCCCAATGTTCCTGTTGATTGTATCGATTATGGTGTTTGAGTGCAATATTTTTTGTCTAAGAGGTTTAGCCTCTTCCATAATTGGCTGTCACCACACATTGTCGGAGGGATTTTAGAAACCTTGTTAAAACTGAACTTGAGGCATTGGATTCCTTCATCATTTCTCTAGCTTTGCCTTAGCATTATTTATTCAATGAGCTTTAAATACCATCAGTGCATTGCATTATTATAGTGGATTTAAAATTCTTGGTTGGACCGAAGGTTAGTCCTTAAGTGTAAGACATGTTGTTCACTTGCATAATATAGCCATAAAGCGATACTTATGACGTACCGATTTGTTTGGTCGCTTAAGGTTACCTCCTTGCTATATGTCAATGTTTGAATCGGAGATGACCCTAAACGCATGTATCATTCGCAAGCAGGTGCCACTAGGGTTTTTCATGGCAAAAATACTAGATTGAAAATTAAAAAGAGTAAAAGAGTACCTATTGTACAAAAATGTATAAGTCTTAGAAAGAATTACTGTTGCATTGATTGACTAACTTTGAATAGTTGTGACTGCTTAGCCTTGATTTCATTGAACTCCTTGTTTGTTAAACGTGACATAATTTTCACCAAAAATTAACACTCAAATGCCTTAATTTCATTGATTTCATATCAAGGTGTGATTTTATTGATCTTGATTTTCTATATAGTTGTGATACAAAATTTTTCAATTGCATAGTTAAGAAATATAAAATAGATCGGATTTAATATGTTTTAGTCCATGCAAATGTAGTACTTTTTTTATTTTAGTCTCTACAAATTTTTCGTTTGATTTTGATCCTTTTAAATATTATTTATTTATTTTGCTTTTATTCATTATCCTTTTGTTTTAGTCTTTTGCTCGATAGATTTATACTTGAATTGATTCCTACAATCTATAAAAGATTATATTTTAGTCCTTATTCCACAACTATTTGAGGGACTAAAATTAAATATTTTATAAATTACAGAGACCAGTTTCAATATAAATCAATTTTGATATTCTATTTAGTTGTGTTTGATTATGCAGTGAAAAAAATGTTTTTGAGTGAGTTGATTATGAAAAATTGATTATGGTTAAAATTGAGCTGAAGGTAAAATAATTTAAGTTTAGATAAGTTTTTGCGAAAGCTGCTGAACAATAAATTTAATTATGTGGTGGAAAAAAATTAAGTTTGGATAATTCAAACATACACTCAACATGTGTTAGGTTCTGTGGTGGGAAAAAAATTAATTATGAGCTAATTGATTATATAAAATTGTTTCAAAAAAAGTGAGTTGAAAGTAAAGTGATTATTGTTTGGATAAATCATTGTATAAGGGAGTTGAAAATTAAATTTTAGTGTAAAAATCATGTTAATACTCAAAAGTTAGAAATCCTAATTTAAAGTAAAATCAATTCTGAAAAGCTGAATATACTCAAGAGCAACTAAATATGATAAAAATCAATATTATACATAGAAAATCAAGTGTATGTTTGGTTCCACTTCTACAAGACTCAGAATCTATTCTAGAGATGTAGAATTGATTATGCGTGATTTTGAGGTGTTTTGTTTTTGTTTTTAAGTAAAATTGATTTTGTCTTCATAATTGATTCAACTAATTGAAACTAAAATTTGTAGTTTCTGCCTCCAGAATTGATTATGGCTGATTTTTACACAGAAATTTATTGTTCAACTCACATTTACATAAATGTATCCAAACATAAATCTATTATGCTAAAACTCAATTTTTTAAAAATCAATTCTAGCAAAAGCTCAATTATGTTAGAATCAATTCTTTCTATCACCAATCCAAACATACCCTAAGTGTATGTTTGGTTCCACTTTTACAAGACTCATGATCAATTCTAAAGATGTAGAATTGATTTTGAAATGATTTTAAGGTGTTTGGTTCTTCTAAAGTAGAATTGATTTTGCCAGTAGACTTGATTATACTTGAAATTAGAATTTGGTAGCTTTTGAGTTTAAACTTGATTTTTTACATTGAAATATATTGTTCAACTCATTTCTACAAAAATTTATCCAAACACAATTCTAAAGATGTATTCTAAAGATGTCTCAACAACTGATTTTACTCGAAGACAGAATTTTAACTTTTGAGTTTAAACATGATTTTTTACATTAAAATTTGCTGTTCAACTCAATTTTATATAAAATTATCCAAACATAAATCACTTTACATTTAACTTACTTTTAATCATAATCAATTTTACATAATCAATTTATTCAGACTATTTTTTTCATTGTATGTTTGATTTCTACTTCGAAAGAGTTGAAATAATTTTAAAATTTTAGAATTGATTTTGATGTTTGATTTTTTTAAAAATATTAATGATTATATTAGAAATTATAATTTCCAACTTTTGAATTTAACCTTAATTTTTATATTAATTTTTTATTATTGAATTCACTTTCAAAAAATTGTATCAAAATATAAATAACTTTATCTTCAATTCACTTTATAAACAAAATCAATTTTAGAGTACCATTCATTTAAAATCAACTTTTCATATCTCAAAACGAATCTCATGCTAAGTTATAGGCCTTGTTTGTATTACATGAAATAGCTTGCCACAACAAGAAGCCACCTCTATGAATGGTGGCTTAAAATGGTTGCAACATTCCACTATTCCATTCCTCTTGGCAAGATTCACACAATAAGAAAAAAATGATAAGCGAGCCCACCTTTAATATTGTAAGTGCTTTTCTTCCACTAGAAATTGTTCACTTGTTAGTACTTTTATACATTACAAGTTTACAACCACAAGTTGCTTTTGCAGAATTGCAAAACTATCTATACGTAGTGTGGCAAATGAAGTAGCAAGTGGTCTTTGTTGAACCAAAATAAAACAAGAAAGTGAGAGCGGGTGATATGCATAAAAAGCTGATCATGACTGAACGTACAAAGAAGAACATGGGGAGTATTATACTATTATGAAAAGTTGTTACAAGGTAAGAAAATATTTAATTGGTCTAGTATTCGATCAATGTGTTAAAAAAGAGATCAAATGTGTTTGACACTTGTTTATCCTTAAAACTAATTAGACGATCCGTGAACTAAATACTGATGTGAGAATAAGAAAAAAATTAATTAAGTTGTTAGCCTAAAACACAAACAACAAAGTTTATGGCAGCTAAATCTCCTTTAATCAATTGAAGGATAGTAAAATATAACATAGCTGAATGTGAATGTGAGATAAATAGTTTTTCTCAAGTTTATTAAGATTCACAAAAAAGCCCGGGTAGTGTTAGAAACATAAACAGTCAAATACCCTGATCATTTACACTTAAATCAATTTTTCTTTTTATTAAAAATCAATTTCATAAACTTTTTAGTTTGCTCTTTTTTATAAATTATTTACACTTAAAAAAAGAATTTAAGTAATCAAGTAATGTCATTTTTGTTTTCATTCTCATTTTCTATTACAACATGATATATGTCCAATTTCAACAATTTACCATATTAACTTTTATCAAAATTGACATGTGAGTATGTGACATTTATTTTTTAAACTTTACCGATAAAATAAAATAATTCTCTCTTGATTAAAATTTTAAATCTCTCATATTTTTTCGTACACTTTTTCATTTTTATTTTAATTTTTTTTATTTATTTATTATCGCTAATAATACTAATAATGAATTAACAATTTATTTTATCTTAAGGATCACTATCAACACAATATATATTTTATCTTGATTAACCATTACGTTAATTTGAAAGACAAACTCATTATTTCTAAATATTAATTTTTTTATTTATTAATCTCTATTTTTTTTTTAAATAATGTATATTTAGTCATTTCGTTCATATATGGGAATCTTTACATATTTTGGGTTCAACGCGTGAAGTCTTAGAAAAGCAAACCCTCGACCTCACTAATATTAATCCTCGTGGAACCAGTTGCTTACTTTTCTAAAGATGACACCTCAAAAGCTTATTGGATTTATTACTTCATCTTTGGTTAAAGACAAAGTATTGTTGATTTCATTACTATTACTTAAATTTATAGGGTATTTAAAATTAAATCGGTCCAATATAAAACTGTAAAATTGAATCGAATTAAATTGAAATTGTGAAAAATCGCATTTGTTTTAGATGTGTTTGGATCATTATTTAACAAAACTACACGGTTTAGTTCAGTTTGCAGTTTATAATTTACAAATCAAACCAAACTAAACTCCATTATCTTACAACCAACATTCACTTAACCCACATTCAACCCAAACTGAAACCTATTATGCCTTAATTTTACGATTACGAATGATTTTTTTCTTTCTCGCACTAAAGGTTTCAGCTTAAGTCTTTTTCAAATCTCTCCTATTTTTCTCTAGTCTCTCATCTCTTAAGTTTTTTTTTTCTATCTTATTATTTATTCTACTGTTCTCTCTTTCAATTACGTTTTTAATGCTCCTTTTATTCTTTAATCTCTCATCTCGTTTGCACTTTCTTTTTCATATCTTCTAATTTTTCACATTTTTTTATTTCATTATAATATTTTTGATATTATTTTAGATTTCTTTTTCTAATTTTATCTAATCTTATTTCTGTATATTAAATGGAAAGTTTTTGTTTAAATATGATGAGTTTGTTGTTACTTGGTAACGCATAAATGACTCAATACAAAGTTATGTTGTCATCTATATGTATATGTATGACTCAATATTTAAAAAAAAACCAAACCAACCCAAACCGCATTGGTTTGGTTTGTTTCAGTTTTATTTCTAAAAATCAACTGAATCAAACTGAACTGTACACTTTTTTCTTCTGCGGTTCGAATAATTTTTTTCGTAAAAACTGCCTAAACCGCACCACGAACACCCCTACTTAAATCTATGAATAAGATATTCAACTTTCCTATATTGATTATAAACTCTTCTTTTCGATTATGTGGTTCTCTTGGTATTGGCTCGCAATTGATTAGAAAGATAAAATTGTTTGTAATTTTTACGGGTGGTTTAAAAGTTCGACGGATTATATTTGATTACATTGGTTTTTTTTAGCTTTGTTTGTTTGATTTCTTTCTTGTAAGAGTTGGAGACCCCTAATACCCCATTCTCCTAATACAAGTGTTGCTTATTAAAAAAATATGTTGGCCATGCTTAAAAAAGATTTTGCAAAAAGGATATAATAAAGGAGAAATTGGCATCTTGATTCTACACCATTAATGTACCATAATCATTAAAAGGAGTAAAAAGAAAAGGGAAAAAATATTTCAAATAAATAAACATTTGTGATTAACTTATAATGTAAAAAATCTTTATATCTAATATAAACCGGGTTGATACATTAAGACTTCTAAATTGTTAAAAAAATTAATTACGTTGAGTTAACAATAAATAACTATTGAACCTATTTATTTTTTATAGTAAAAGTTAATGATTTTTTTTTTTCCTTTTAACACAACAAAATGACTGAAAATGAAATACCGAAAATCATGGTCTTACTTTAGCTTTAGGTCAATGAAATTTTGGATGCCTTATTATATATTTTATGAAAAAATAGCGATGCACAGATACTCTGTAAAACATTTTTATATGATTAATTAATCACCATATGTATCTAATTAAAATATTGTTTTATTTAAAAAAACAATTTAATGACATGAGAGATTGATAGATTTCTATTAAACTATTTTACACCGTTAATGCGCTACCTTTTAACTAATAAATAAAAAGTAAAATTTAATTAAGATATTGTATAAGAGGAAATGATTATAAAGGTGATCTTTATTCCATTCAATAGATATTTATAAGAGCATATCACATTGATAAATATTCTGAAACATACGTTTGATTTCTGTTTTCTAATTTGATTTTGTTTGTCTTCATTAAGAAACTTTTGCATGCTCTGCAATTTCAATAGTGTCATCAGAACGTGTATGCAGCACACTAATATAATCCGGATTCTCTCTGACCGTTATTATAAAAAAATATTCTCTTCTAAAATTATTGAAATTTCGGAGAATGTTTTAAAATAGTGACTCAAAATTTTTTAGAGACTTTTCTAGTTAACATGTTTCAAAAAACTTAGGAGCATGCTATCATCTCCACAAAATACAGCATCTTATAGTTTGTTGGAAGCACACTAGCTAGACTGCTGTCAAGTCACCCGCCATGAAATTTACACTTGGTGGTTGGTGGGCCTATCCCTAACTCTGCACACCACCACCTATCTTACCCTCTCATTTTCTGTCATATTTGATTTCTAATGCAACTTGTTTGTTTAGACATGGATTCAGAGGTCCCTCTATAGGTCCCTTCAAAATACAAAAAGTTAAGATATCATACACAAAGTATCACATGTATGTCTTACGATATAAAGCAAATCTCCCGACAAAGATTTCTCTTTTTATAGTATCTTTTTCAACTTTAAAGTATCTTGTTATTATTACATTATGATTTTTAGTTCGCGCATGTTTATTAAAATTGAATCAACTGTCGACAAAAAAACCCGTATTTACAATAATATTAATCATTGAATTTTGATCGCACGATTTAAAAGAAATAGACTAATTTTATGTTATAATTTTAAAATTTGTACTTTTAAATCAGAGTCGTCCAATCTTTTTTTTTTTTTTTGGATTTAGTCAACCAGTTTCGATTCACATAGTGAACTGACAAATCTAATTTCGTAGTTTAAAGAGACGATTCACCAGCCAAATCTTATTTCACTAAAAATTAAGAAAATTTCTTTACCCACCTCCCTATGGGGGGTCACCCCCAGCGAAATTCCCAAACTACCTCTGCTTCGGAAATGAACTTCCGAAGCGCTTTTTTTTTAAAAAAAATTTCCTTGATTCGGAAGTTCATCTCCGAAAACACCTCATGGGGGGTGCGTTCGGAGATGAACATCCGAAAACACCTCATGGGGGGTGAATTCGGAAGTTCATTTCCGAATTATGCAGAAACTGTGTTTTTTTTTTTTATGTTTTTTCTTAAACGCAACCGCATTTTAATTAAACGTTACCGGCAAATAAAATAAACAATAGATAGACTGAAAACACTAATATAATAAATAAACAAAAAAAATACTAATATGAAAATATTATATACAAACCGAAATAAATAAAAATAGTGTGCTAAATATACAATCCAAAATCAAAAAATGAATAAACCCCACCACTACTGGGTGTGCCTAACCCGCTCACCCTGGGCCCTCCTCTGCCGCCTGTACCCCGCCGCACGGCCCGCATCAGTGACGATGATCTCCATCACGGCGACTGCCTCTGGTCCGCCCTGATGAATGACACCTCGATCCAACGCGTCCCGCCCAAGCATCTCTATCCGCTGGCAGATCGGAAGGAGATTAATGGCGTGGTCATCCTCCGCCTGCCGGTTCTCCAGGATCTCTTCGTGTGCTGGCCTAGGAGCGCCGGGAACGTCGGGTCTCAAGAGAGGATGGGACACCCGGTAGAACCATGTGACGTACCCCTCCACACTGTGCCAGTCCTGGGTGACCCGCATGCGACGGTACTCCTCCGGTACCACATGATGCTGCCACTCCTCCCATATGGCAGTGAGCTGCACTCTGGTCACTGTGTCAGGAGCAGCCTCGAAGGGTGACCTGGGTATGATCTGCACGAACCCAAACTGCCGCATGCACCGCTCCGGGAGATACCGGACCATGATGCCGGCCCCGCATGCCAACCAGCCTGAATATAGAGCAACCCCGTCGAAGGGGACAACCTGAGCATAGTCGGCAAACGGCCTCCAGGTGACGTCGTCGTGCATCGTGCGGTCCAGGTACAGGCGGTATGGTCCCACCGCATCGTTCCCCCTCTGGAGGGCGTATCTGGCGGCCCTGGGCATGGCGTCAACGTACGCAGGATCGATGTGGAAGCCGTGGATGCGGGAGAAGTAGGAGATGATCCAGCTCTGAAACACAAATACGATAATGTATTAAAAATAAATACGAAACATAAATAAATAAATAAATACGAGAATGTGTTAAAATCAAACGTACCGTAAGCAGAGTGCAGGATCCGACCAGCTGCCTCGTCCTCCAGTTGGAGGCCTCATTCAGCTTCTGGTAGAGATATGCCAGAGTAGCTGCCCCCAGTTCCACTAGTGAACGGTATCCAGGTCCATGAAATAGCGGAGGTAGGTCACGTCGACGTACCTGGCGCTCTTGTCCACAAAGCATGCAGCGCCTACCACATGCATGTACCAGCACCGAAGAGCGCAGCCGCGATGATACTGTGTGAACAGCTCGTCACCCGCAGCCTCGGCCTCGGCAGCCGCGTCCAGATGGTGCTCAAAATAAGTCTTCAGTGTGGTGAACCGGATATGAGGCCCAGATGTCGTGGCGCACTCAAAGTGAGCAACCTCCTCCTCCATGCCCAGATAGAGCGTCATCCACTCGATGGCCTCGACCCTCTGGATCCGGGAGTGGTCCAACAGCGGCCCCCTAATCGACAGGTGGAGAAGACACTGCACGTCGTGCAAGGTGATCGTCATCTCCCCAACCGGCAGGTGGAAAGATGACGTCTCCTTGTGCCAGCGCTCCACAAATGCCCCCTGCATGCCGGTGCTGATGGTGGTGTACCCGGTCATGCAGAGCCCGCTAAGCCCTGAACCTCGCACGTGGTCGTTAAACCATTGAGCTGCTGGTTTAAACAGACCGAAAATCTTCCTGGAGTGGTTCACCATTTTCAATGGCTCTCTCTCCTGTTAAAAAAAAACAAATAAGCGAGAAATAAACGGTAAAATTATAAAAAATGGTGACAAATAAACGGCTAAGTTAAAAAAAATACCTCTCCCTCCCAGATCCTCCGAGCGACGTGATCCTGGTAGTGAATCAGCAGGGAAGTGTCAAAAGGCCCTCCCGGAAAGCTATCCACCTCCTGCTCCTCCTGCTCCTCCTCCTCCCCGACTGGAGGGTCAACATCCGGTATGACCTCCTACTCCTCCTCATCCTCATCCTCCTCCTCTCGCTGGCGGGAAGAAGATACCCGAGCCAGCCTACTCCTAGAGCCTGAAGCAGATGAACTCTCCACCAAGTCCTGTGGAACGCGGACACGGCGTCCCCGTCCCTGCCCCCGTCCCTGGGTCGACGCCAGCTGCGCCGCCGCCCGCTCGCGTCTAGCCGACACAGTCTGGGACTCTCTCCCCTGTCTGATGCGTGTTGGCTGGTCTGACATGATCCTGTAAACAATCGAAATCGATTAATATGCGAGACAAATGAAAAAACAAAAAAAAAAATGAACTTCTGGTACAGTTCGGAAGTTCATTTCCGAAAACTGGGATGGAGGTGTTTTCGGAAATGAACTTCCGAAACACCCCCACGCAGAGCTTCTCTGCAACCTCCAATGGCAGACCCAAAAACCTAAACCAAATCCATTTTTTTGCCTACTAAACATCCTAATATCAGTACTAAGCTATCTTAATGTCATTTTTTCAGATTCTAAACACCCTAATATAGTTTAATCAAATAGATCTAAAACTTGAAAAAACAATGATAAACTTACCAATTAGTGTTTAATGATGAGTTTGGTTGAGTTTGGAAGAAGAGTTTGGCTACTTCACACTTGCTTCTGCAGAAATTTCGCCTATGGAAGTGTTTGATGATGATTAGGGTAAATGATTTGGGGGAGGGGGAGAGTTCTGCTTAATCTGCAGAACGCGTTTTATTTCGGAAGTTCATTTCCGAAATTGTAGTTTCGGAAATGAACTTCCGAAATAAGACATTTTTTTCAAAAAAAAAGGCGCTTTCGGAGATGAATTTCCGAAAACACCTTTTTCATGCATTTCGGAAGTTCATTTCCGAAGTCAAGAGTATAATGGGATTTTCACCAGAGGTGGACTAGAAGATAGAGAGGTGGCCAAAGAATTTCTCAAAATTAAACTTGGATAGTATCCGAACAATTCGTCTTTAGTGAAAGCTCATTTTACATTAGAGCCCAAATACTTGATTAGAGTTGTCCAATCTCAATAAGATGGCTGCTATTGATACTTGAATGCGTGAATGCAACAACTTTAACTCAATATATGCATCATTACATGCTTCCAAATTTAGGTTCTATATATGTACTACTATATATCTATATGAACTCTAGGGTAATAGGATAGCTTCTTTTTAAGTGAAGCCTAGATCTAGACCGTTGTTATATGAGGTGGCTATTTCTACCATTATTCTGAGCTTGAAGTTTCATGTAATAGACACGTTCTTCTATTTTGTTCTTTTATCTAGTAATAGTATGACACAATCACTTGGTTTTCTATTTCATTGTCAACTTCAAATTAACAAAAATAGTATACTTTAACTATAAACATATATGGATGAGCGGTGATGAAGAGTCTCTCGTGTTGCAATTATTAGAACACTTCTATTTTTTTCCGCAAGACTCTAATGCACAGAGAAAAATATTTAATTAAAACAGTATAATTAATTGAATAATTGAAAAAGTATTTTTTTTCTATACATATATGATTAGAGAAATTAAATGTAAAATCACATGACATATGGATACTTTATTTAGGTTTCTATTCAAAATAAATTTTCACTCAAATTTAAAAAACTTTATTTATATATTTTTATTTTACTTTATCAAAGATTGCAGATAATTATTTATACTATCATTAGATATTTAGAGAGATGAATATATAGATAAATATTTTATTGTTGATAAGAAATTAAAATATTAAAATTGATAAAATTATGTAAATTAAAGATTTTAAAATTATTAGATATTTCTTAAGGATAAATCTCAGAAAAATAAATATAATATATATATTTATTTTAAAATATAAAGGATAAATACATTATATAGAAAATAGAGAAAAGGGGTGATGCACTGATAGTATAAAATATGTTTACACTGTCAACCAATCACCACCCATGTATCCAATTAAACCATTTTTTATTTAAAAAAAACATAATGACATGGAACATTTATAATTTTCTATTGGATGACAGTGTAAAATTATTTTACACTGTCAGTGCACTACCTTTGAACTCTAAAAAAATATATCTCTGTGGCTGATTATATTAACCCAATTATAATTTGCTATGTATGCATGTTTATTAGTGTTCCAGCGCTATGCAAAACATATATGCTATGTATTTTCAAAACGTATACTTCTTTTCATTTATGAGTTTGAATCATAGTATGAAAATATTAGCATATTAAATAAAAGAGGAGGGATATATTTACTCCAAGAGTAAGTTATCAATACTTACTCCACATCTTGACCATTAATTTTTCTCAATATAATAGTTAAAATTAATGAGTAATTAAATGTGGAGAAAGAAAATTAATACTCATTAATTTTAACTATTAGATTGAGAAGAATAAATGGTCAAAATGAGGAGTAAGTGTTGATAACTTACTCTTGGAGTAAATATATCCCTCCTCTAAATAAAATGTTATAACTTACGTTTTATGTACTTATATTTTAATTTATTAAATGTAACTATTTTGAATCTGAAGTAGTATTATTGAAGCAATGGGAAAAAGAAAGAGAAAATAACTTGAAACTAGAAAGTACAACCACAAAATGCAAAGATTCTCTCTTAGATTCTTGCTGACTGGGCTTGGGGACACTTTGTCAGATGAAATTGTATTATACAGAGGTTTTTATATGGTCCAAACTAGAGGTGTCAATTTATGGGGCCTATTAATTTGAGCCCCAGCCCCATAATAATGGGGCTTAAAAAAAATACAAAAATATTAGGCCCTTAAACACATAGGGCCCAAAATTAAAAGACCCCAAAATTTAAAAGAGGGCCATTAGGCCCCAAATAAAATATTATAAGAAAATTAATTTAAAAAATAAAATAATTAAAAATTCAAAAATAATAACTTTTAAATAAAAAATATGTTAAAAATTATAAATAAATAAAAAAAATTTAAAAAAATTAAAAAATTCTGTTAAAAAAATTCTAAAACTAAAAAAACAACTTTTTCAAAAAAATTAAAAAATTCGGTAAAAAAAATTCTAAAAATAAAAACAAATTTTATGAAAAAAATGTGACTTGTTAGTATATATGAACACACTTGAGTAGGACTTTATATTCTTTCTTCAAACTCAAACAAAAATATTATGCATCTCAATTCATGAAAATATCCTATAAACACATGTTTTTAAAAAGATAAAATGCCATAATCTTCACTTACAAGTAGAACAGTATAGTCCATAAATATATCTACTAAATTAATAACAATTCCACCAAAAAGTAGGATTGTTAAACACAAAAATTTTATGCTTGTACATCTAGTTTACTATTAATTTATAATTGGTTTTTTAATAGTAACACAACACAAGAAACACAATTCCAAAAACCATTTATAATATATAACTCAAAAATCAATCACACAGTAAATAAAAACCAAACACACATGACAGTTGAAACACATAAACCATTTTTTCATCACAGAAACTCAGTTGCTCTTCCTCACATCACATAAACTATTTTTTTTTTTTAATTCTGAAAGACCAAAACATGGTACATCATTCAGTTTCGTTTCATCTTGTTGCCGTATTTCGTTTCGTTTTTCTCGTGTCTCGTTTTATTTTGTTTCGTCTGGTCGCCGTAAGAGATAGTTTGGTAGGCTAAAAAATTTCACTTTCTTTGAGACATGGTAAAAAAACAGATGACACATGATCAATTGGCTCACATATTATATGGTCATAAAACTAGCAAAACTAGCAAAGGAGAGACACATACAGTTGGTGAAAGAATATATATATATATATATATATATATATATATATAAACCAAAATCCTTTTTTATATATATAGTCTGCATTTCTTCTTAATAGGCATTTAGTAATATATTATCAGATTCATACATGCTAAAATTTGGAATTGGAAAAAATGGAATCTTCTAGCTTCAGAAAATTGAAGCTTCGTGGATTTTGGGAATAAAATGAGGCCCCTTCAATGGGGCCAAAAAAAAATGCATTATGTAAAGGGCCTATAATTTTAGGGCCTAAAATACATTAAAAAATGGAATCTTCTAGCTTCAGAAAATTGAAGCTTAGTGGATTTTGGGAATAAAATGAGGCCCCTTCAATGGGGCCAAAAAAAAATGCATTATGTAAAGGGCCTATAATTTTAGGGCCTAAAATACATTTTAATAATTGAGGGCTCAATATATTAGGGCTTTAATGGGGTCAAATAATTAGGGCTTTTAGTTATAGGGCTTATTTGACAGCTCTAGTCCAAACCATGTTGAGCTTCTTTATTCCATGAAATTGCTATGTTCCAAAATATACAGATACCTTATAAAATGCAATTGTTTTTCCTGACTCCGTACGGTCTAACTTTAAGTGGCCTACAATGTTTCCTGCCATTTTCACTTTATATGAATCAATTGATTAAAAAAATATCTTTTTATTATATTCATATATTATTTACCCAACTCCCATTTAAATAACGGTACATTCCCAAATCCAATTTACAAAGATGAAATGTAAACGGTTCAATCTTAATTTCGTGCGACTACGAGTAGAGTAAATGCATAATGAACTAGCTAACTTGTGTTCAAATAAATTAAAACAAGACTTAAATGCATCTTTGGTTCCTGTAAGTTAATGAGTTTTTGATTTTCGTTTCTGTAAATTTTTTTTATTGGTTTGAGTCTCTATATTTTACTTTTTGCTTGCAGTTTAGTCCTTAAAGTCAAAATTCGCAGGAAAATCTGCAGGTTTTCCTGCGAATTTTAATTTTAGGGACTAAAACAAACGCGAAGGTGAAATATAGGGACTCATACCCAGAGAAAAAATTTACACGGACGAAAATAAAAAACTCGCTAACTTACGAGGATCAAAGATGTATTTAAGCCTTAAAATAATGAGAACTATCTATTAATCAATTGAAAAAATTATTAATCGATAAAATTTTATAGTTGTTTTAGGGTTTATTTTTCTGAACTAGAGTTGACTTTTATTTGAATTGTTTTAAGATTATAAATGATTTAATCCATTAAATAATTTATTTGATCCTACATTTTTTTTTTTGAGGTAGAATTTTTTCTATATAAATGATGTTTCTTATCATTTCATTTAACACCATATTTTTGAATAAAAATCTATTTACAAATTTTTCTCTGTTTATGAAATTGTCTTTTCACTAGAATTATTCTAGTGTCAAAAGACATAAAAACTAATTCTAGTGTCAAAAGACATAAAAACTCTTGTGAAAATTATGTTTTAACTAGTGTTGTATTTAATATGTTTTATTCAAGAGAGTATTTCTCTTGTGTGATATATTTTTTTTAAAAGAATTTGAAAGTTGTAAGATAAATCTGGAAAAAGATGGGTGAAAGCCTTTAAGATAAATATCTGCAAATGTTATTTGAAGGTTTTCTAACTATACCTATGTAAAAGCTCTCTATTTGTTAGCTTTTGAGTTAAACATGGTACAAGTTTTTTTTATTGTTGAATGTTATCTTCGATACTATCACCACCTCACAATCTTCTGAGTTTGGAAGTGCATAAAACATAAATTTTCTTGAATCACTTGAAATTTTAAAACATACTTCTATTTTTTTTTTATCTCTAATACTTTTTTAAGACTTTAATACCAATATGTTAGAACAATTATTACAAGTTCTTGCACATCACTCTAATTCACACATCAAGAAACAAAAAGAGACTGAGTTGTAATAGTAACTAATTTATTACAATATTAAAATTGCTATTCATATTCTAACTAACAGTCAAAGAAAGAGATCAATAGAGGAAGAATTACCAAAGGGGGAACCATGAGATAGAAGAATTAAATCTAGCAAAACCAAATTGAACCAAATCAACCCAAAACAAATCAAACCAAATAAAACCAAAATAAAGTAAACATAACCAAAACAATTAAAATTAATACAAAAAGGAATAAAACTACAAGAGAATGACAGAAAATAATTTGAAACTCCAAAATACAACCACAAAAATGCAAAGATTCTCTCTAAGATTCTTGCCGACTAGGCTTGGGGACACTTTGTCAGACGAAATTGCTTTTATATGATCCAAACCATGTTGAGCTTCATTATTCCATCAAATTGCTACTATGTTCCAAAATATACAGATACCTTATAAAATTCAATTGTTTTTCCTTAACCCTGTACGGTCTAATCTCAAGTGGCCTACAATGTTTCATTTCATTTTCACTTTATATGAATCAACTGATAAAAAAAAAATAATCATGTTATCATATTCATAAAGTATTTACTCAACTCCCCTGTAAATAACCATACATTCTCATTTCTCAAGACCAAATGCGAGTTGTTCATTCTTAGCTTAATATTCGAGTCGTGTAAATAAGAAAAACGTGTGATCGCTTATCTTCTAGACAAGCGACCGAATGATAACTAGCTAACTTGTGTATAATTAACTTGTGTATAATTAAAGTGATGATTGACGGAAGCGAGATAGGCACGAGCTAACCGAATACCCAAATGAACTTCGGCTATTGTTGTAAGGTGAAGATTATCTGCCTTGAGACGCAATCCTTTGGCATCAACAGATATGACATTAGGAAGTTTGATATGAAATTGAGCATGTCTCACCTTGTTTATAAACGTGCCTTCCCCTGATGCAAGTGCTACCTGCATTGCATAGCAGCAATAATTGAAGTGTTCATGTCAAAATACATAATGAGAATAATGCCTTAACTCATATCACAGCTTTTTAATTTAAGCATTTTATATGCACTTTGTTGGAGGAAAATGGTAACTGTTGTCATTACTATAATTTTCATCAATAATAGGACAAATTTAATAGGGCTTTTTAGTAAAGTGTTAGAAAAACATTTTTAATAGCATTTTTTGTTGGGTGCTAATATACTGTGCTTAAAAAAATAATAAAATTAATAGAAAAATTTAATGTGCAGGATAGTAGGGTACCATTTGTTAGTGCTTCTTGAAAAGCACTGTATTATTTTAAAATGAACAGTCCATTAAAGGTATTTATTTTAAAAGTTAGACTTTAGAAAAATATTGGATGGGTAAGATCCATTCATATAGTCAAAATTGATAGAATAGTTCCAGTCTAGTAATTACAATATAACCTAAATATATCTTTATCTCTCTATTTTAACCAAATTTAATTTTAGTCTTTTTATTTGATAATATTTTAAATTTTTTTTATTCGATGTAAAACTTTTAACACATTTATTTATGTCAAATTGAACTTAGCTATATATATATATATATATGGAACTGCACCAAAACAGAACCTCCTACCAAACTCCAGAAATTACAACAGTAAGTTGAAGCCTAACTACACTAACAAATACGTAATAAATAGTCCGGGGTTTAAAAACTAAAAAAAAAACACAAATTTCTTGCAAGTTGGTATGTTGGCCCATTTATTAAATTAGTTGGGCCCCATGAACTTTTTTGATGGCTAACTGTTGATATTAATATCAGCAAGTCCTATCGGTATCACACTGATTTGAAATTTGAAATTCAAATAAAGTTGTAACCTCTATCCTATTATATTCATGTAACTTTTTTTTGGACAAGTTTGCCCCCAGAAAAACCAACACTCAACAATTTCACAAATTGATTATCATCTGAATGTAACTTTGAATGCAACCGTAAATATTATAGTGAAAGAAGAAGCTAACCTGAATAATCAGAAGTGTTGGAAGTTGAAGATCAGACCGAAAATCTTTCACAAAATTCTCAATTCTACTCTTATACTTCTCAGCATCTTCTTCTCTTACAGTATCACTTTCACCTTGATACCAAACAAGTGCTCTGATTACACCACCACCATCCCTAACCGATTCAATACTTCGATTCACCAATTGATTATACAACGGAGCACCCTTTCTCCACTCTTCAATTCTCGTCCCACCAACCGCACAAGGAACAAGCCCCACCACACATCCACCACCACCACCGCCACCACCACCATGCATTCGAACTACCTCGTTTGCAAATGCAAGCCCAGGCCCAACACCGCAAGTCTTCTCCACATCGATATCTTCATGAAGCGGCTCGCGGGCTTCTTCCCATTTAAGATTTGCACTTAATCTCAAAACTGATGGACTTGGCTTACACTCAACTGGAACATCACCGTCCCATTTTCCATTAAAAACACCTCCTCGACCGGCCATGTTGCTCTGTCCAGCCAATATGAAAATATCTTTGGTTGTAATTGTATTTCCTCTTGCAACCAAAACACACAAAACCATAAGAGACATTATTAGCCTCATTATTAATGTTGGGAGCTAAGAAAAATTTGTGTTGCTTTTGTTTTTAAAGTTATGGGATAAGAGATCATTGATTATAAGCGTGAGTTTGGTAACAGTTTGGTGTTGGGGATATCATGATCATAAGGCTAAACGATCGTTAATTAGGTTTCTAGCGTGCTTCATAAAGGACCCGCCGAGGATTTTGCAACTATGATGATAGATTAGTATTTATTATGTTGTTGGCGCGCTGCAAAATTAAATTAATGTCTATGTACAAGTACTATTATGATGGAAGGCTTAACTTAAAAATTGATTGATTCCTATAATTTAGGTTGCTTGTTACAGATTTTTTTTAAATGATTTTTATTATTTATAGATACTTTTTTAAAAATAAATGAGATTGTTTTGTTATAATTTAAATAATTTATCATAAAAATATTTTAGGTTTAATCCTTTTTTTGTTATGTTTATGTAACATCAAAGTTTTACTAAAATTATTGAAATCTAAAGCTATTTTTAATAGTTTTTCATAAAAAATATTTTTGATATAAATCTTTTATTATTATTATGTAATTTTTTTTTTTGTGTTGAAATCTTTCAATTTAAATATTTAAGTTACACTAAAAAAAGCCAAAGTTGTCATGAGGTTTATGTCACATGCAAATTTCATCGGATAGAAAAATTACTTCCAATGTAAAAGTATAAAAAATTAAAATAATATATGTCAGGGGTTACCCCTCAAGAATATTAAGGAGTGAATTTTGAATTTCACATATGAAATATGCTAGGGATAATTCCTTTGAACTTGCCAAATTTAAAATTTAAATTTTTAATATATGAGGGATTGCTTTAAATAGATGAGACTAAATTCATCTCTAATCCACTCCACTCGACTAATATACAAAGTGTGTTCACACGAAAAATAATGTATATTCTCCAATCTCTATTTTTCTTTATATTGATCTTGAATCTTGAATTGACTTAAGAGTTGGAGTGATAATTTTCGTCTAAGAATCTGTCTCCAAACTCGTTGGAGACAAAATTAATCATTTTAGACACAAATTTTCTCTCTCTCTTTGATATGAGTTTTCTCAGTAGTGATGTGTATGTGGTGTTATCAAGCATTTGTGATCTGGTCCAATAAAAAAATGAATAAAGAGTGCATTATGAATCTCTTGTTAAATCATGATTATGTAATTAATAGGTGAAATAATTATGCCTAATCAACTATCATAAATCTTCAATAGTTCATTGTGTTGTTTGTTAAAACTTTTGGTTTCTCTTGCAATTTAATAACGATTTTTACAACTTAGCTAAATTAGTGACAGTTTTTTAGCGACGATATCAATCTCTGACACGTTTGTGACCAATATTTTAAGGAGGAATACGTTCTCATCTAAGAGTTTGTCTCCAAACTTGTTGGAGACCAAATTTAATCATTTTAGAGATCAACTTTGTCTTTCTTTTATATGAGTTTTCTTAGTAATGATGTGTATGTGGTGTAATCAAGCATTTGTGGTCTGGTCCAATAAAAAAAAATAGTGCATTATGAAGTTCTTGCTAAATCATGATTATGTAGTTAATAGGTGAAATAATTTTGTCTCATCAAGTATCATAAATCTTCAATTTGATCATCATAAATCTTCAAAAGTTATTGTCTTGTTTGTTAAAACTTGATTAATATGTCTCAATAAAATAAAAGGTTAAATATGTTTAAAGTCTCGAAAGTTAGACATTTTCACTTTTCGTAAATCTAAATTTTTTTTTTTGAGGAATCATCTCTCTAAATTTTAGAATTCTAACTTTTTGTCTCTCTTACAATTTAGCAACGGTTTTAACAACTTAGTTAAACTAGAGACGATTTTTTTAACAAAGATCTATTATTTAACTACTGAATTAGCGACAATTTTAACAAGACGGACCAAATGTTAAAATCCAAACTTTAGAAAATAATTCTTAAAAAACTGTTTTAGAGGAAAAAAATAAAAATGTTTAATTTTGATGAACATTAAACAGATTTAACCTTAAAATGTGAAATATAAAATATAGCAACGAAGTGACATAATAAATTTAAGCTAAATCATGGTTAACATTACAACTCACTCATCTAATTTTTTTTCCATTCTCTTTCAAGGTCTTTCATATTTCTAAAATGTCAAATTTTTATCATATGTATGGGTTATGAGAAGAGGAATTTTCTTGGTCATACAATCAGTGTTTTAAAAATCGGACCGGACTGGTCGGTTGGACCGGTTGAACTGAAAATTGGCCAGTTAACCGGTCTGGTTCAATTGCTGGATCAGATATGTCATTGAACCGGTGTGAACTGGTCAAAACCGATAAAACCAGAAAAAACGACAATTTTTCAGAACTAGTGGTTTAAATGCATTTTTAATTTTTATTTTATTTTTAAAACTTAAAACAACATCATTTTAATTATTTTAATTTAATTATTTTAATGAAAAATTAAAATAAAATAATAAACTAATAAAAAAAAATTAAAAAAAGATGTTTTTGATATTGAAGAAGTTGATACCAACATTGAAATAATTTTTTCTTTGAAATTAAATTTAGTAGACAATGAAGTTATTTTATTATAATTTATTCAATTAGATTATTTTGCGATTAAATTTTGTTTGCAAATATATATTTTGTAATTTTTTACTATTTTATTATGTGTGATACATATGTTTAAAATTTGAATTTAAATTATGACCTTGTGAATTTATTTAGGATATTTTTTTTAAATTTAAGTGCCAGTTATATATTGTAGAGACTGAATCATCATGTTCGACATGTTTTATACCTATATAGTTTTGTTATAACGACCGGTCTATTCAACCGAATTATCCGATTTAATCCAGTTTAATCATGTGGTTCGACCAATCACTCAGCAATTCGATCAATAAATCAGTTACCCAATAGCCTCACCGGTTTGATATCCAGTCTGGTTTTTACAACACTGCATACAATATATCTGTATCGAAAATTATGAGTAAAAGCAACAATGATGATATATGTTTAGCTTTTGGTTATAGAAAATACTAAATTTATTATCTTGTCCAAACTATTTTCTTCAATAATTTCTTTTATTATAAGCAATTCTTATCTTCAACAATTAAAGTAGTGGTTTTTTTGTTACTCATTTATAACTTTACATAATAGAGACCATTGTACATGTTTTTACTAGAAAGTTTTCGGAAAATCTTCCTTTAGAAAAGGCAGAGTACAAACGAAAAGATTGATATTTTTTATCATTGGAACATATCTATTAAGAGATATTAGGAATTGAGAAGCCTATCAAAAGTACTTTTCAATCAATAAATATAATATTTCACGTGTAACCAAAATTTTATTTAAATGATTTATTTTTAATAAAATTGACTTTATATAATGAAAGTGCATTTCACAATCATTTCAAATTTTCTACTTCATATAAATA
Source organism: Vicia villosa (assembly GCF_029867415.1). Taxonomy (NCBI): domain Eukaryota; kingdom Viridiplantae; phylum Streptophyta; class Magnoliopsida; order Fabales; family Fabaceae; genus Vicia; species Vicia villosa. The sequence goes on along the minus strand of NC_081183.1, from coordinate 191,081,691 downwards.
TATTATATAGTTTAACAAATAAATTAACTCATTCCGACACACATGTATTCTTTTAATTTTAGCATAAAAAATGTATATAAGAGTTGTTTTCTAAAGTTTATAGTAGTAACTTGTTTTCTAAAGTTTAAATAGAGATATAAACATACATTTTCGATACAAAATCCAATTTACAAAGATGAAATGTAGGAAGTTCAATCTAAATCTAATAGTCGAGTTGCGTAACTATGAAAAATGTGTGGTTAACTTTTATGCTAAACAAGCGATAACTTACTTAGCTATTCACTTAACAAAGTAAATGCCTAATCAATTAACTAATTTGTGTATAATTTAAGTGATGATTGGAGGAAGCGAGATAGGCATGAGCCAGCTGAATGCCCAAATGAACCTCAGACATTGATGTAAGATGAAGATTATCTTCCTCGAGACGCAATCCTTTAGCATCAACACACATGACATTAGGAAGTTTGATACTCAATTGAGCATATCTTATCATATTTGTAAACTTGCCTTGTCCTGATGCAAGTGCTACCTGAATAACAAGGAGATTTGGAAGTTTAAGATCGGATCGAATATTCATGATAAATCTCTTCATTCTTCTCTTATAAATCGTAGCATCTTCTTCTCTAACAGTATCACTTTCACCTTGATACCAAAGAAGTGCTCTTATTACACCACCATTCTTAACCGATTTAATAGATCGTTTCACCAATTGATTATACAACGGAGCACCCTTTCTCCACTCTTCAATTCTCGTCCCACCAACAGCACAAGGAACAAGTCCTACAACATTTCTACCACCACCGCCTCTCATTCTAACTATCTCGTTTGCAAATGCAAGTCCGGGCCCAATACCACAAGTTTTTCTCACATCGATATCTCTATGAAGAGGCTCACGGGCTTCTTCCCAAACTAGTTTTGCACTTAGTCTCAAAACTGACGGGCTTGGCTTACACTCTTTTGGAACATCACCGTCCCATTTCCTATTATAAACACCTCCTTGACCAACCATGTTGCTTTGTCCAGCCAATATGAATATGTCTTTGGTTGCGTTGCATGTTACAACCAAAAGACACAAAAACATTAAAAGCATAAGTGACATTATTAGCTTCATCACTAATGTTGGAGCTTAGAAAAATATGTGTTGCTTTAGGGTTTGGGAAAAGGGAACACTAATTATAAGCGTGAATGAGGTAACAGATTGTGTTAGGATTCTGTTAACAACACTAAACGATCGTTAATTATGTTTCTAACATGCTTCATATGGGACCTGCCGAGGATTTTGCAACTATATGATGGTAGATAATTATGGATTATGTTGTTGTGGCACTGGAAAATCAAATTAATGTTTCTATAGTTAGTTTTATTTTGATGGAAGGCATAACTTAATAACAGATTGATTTCATAATGTTGGTTACATGATATTTAATATTTTTATTTATAATATTAATATATATTATTTTAAATATAAACTCCTTGACAGCTAATTATGGTTGGTTACTTGATTACTGACATTTTTTATCAGATTTTATTTAAAATTTTAATTTATATTATATAAAAGAGATATACATATAGTATTGAATACGTATTAGAAAATTAGAGTTTTCACTTTTAAAAAAAATATTTTCTCACACAAACAATCAATTTAAATGGTTGTTTATAGAAATTATTTTAAGTGTTTATTCCGCATACTATTTTTGTATAAACAAACATTAAATTAAATTAATGAAAGTATAAAGAGTATTCTGGTCGAATACAATAAAGATAATCCAATACAATAAAGATAGTCTGAATTCAATATCACAGTGAAGACTAACTACCCTTTTTTTATGAAGGAAGGATTGCAGAGGACTCATAATATAATACGCTAAAAAGTTAAGACTAAAAAGTATCTTGGTGACACAATATATATTACAAGATATGAAGAGGAGTAGATACATCATATTCTATTCGAAAAATTTTAAGTTTTGCATTGGTTAAACATAGAGCCTCTAAAAGTTTCGTATTGGTTTAACATAGAGCTTCTAAACAGTTTATATAAAGTGACATCTCTCACCTTATAAGTTGATTTTATAAAGATGAATTAAGATAAACTCTAATATGATATCATAAAAAATGTTGGGCGTGAAGGGGTGCAATTATAAAAAGTGGCACCATTCATTTTGCAAGTCGGTTTTGTTAGAATGAGTTAACTCAATCTATAATAAAACTCATCAGCCATCAATGCTTTTAGTGCCAATGTATATCCTGCATGAGTGATAATGCTACTCCATTCCACTTTCGAAGATTCAAATGAAAATAGAACCCTTTCCGATCAATTCATAACACCGCCCAACCAACCATCATGTACAACATCTAGCTTAAACATAACCAACTCACTCAGTCAAAACTGCATGAACATTGCGGCATCCTCATTCACAATATTGTAATACTTCTATATCATTTCTACCATATAAATTGAACCTATTCCGTCCAAGCTATGTGCATATTCTATGCACAATGTCTCCCTGTGCTGCCCATATTATGTTGAAAGCAAAATAAATTAAAGCTCATAGTAGCAAATGTGGCCTTCTTAGTAATTCCTCACTACCCGAAGTATTCCTCATGCCTTGAGTATTCCTTATAGGCCATTCGACTTTGGTGGTATTTTGAGAAACCCTTCTGAAAGTTGGATCACATGTTTTGTAGGAAGTTGTGATTTCACCTCTAATATTAATGTCATACTTCAAATCATTTCTCATGGTATTGATATTGCTTATTAGAAGCATGGTTTCAGAAATGTGATTTGTTAGTCTGACTCTTAAACGGCATGGAAATTTATTCATGAGGGTGTGTCTCTACTCATTCTTATGCACTTCTAGTGGATTATATCCAATATCTTATTCATAAAAACTGACTGTTTGTCCTAGTTCACACGTTACGCGAAAGAACACTAGTGTTGAATGACTTATTAAATTAGGAGTCTCACTTATTTAAGAATTGAGAGTGTTTTCTATTCGACCCTATTCTATAGTTAATATATGCTTAGCAAATTCCAAAATGGTTAAGTGTTCTTTATTTTTAGTCCCTGTAAGTTAGAGAGTTCTTTATTTTTTTTCCTGTAAGTTTTTTTTTTATCTGAGTCCCTATAGGAAGGAGAGCCACCTCCCTTCTTGCTTCTTTAAAATGAGTGATAGAGGCCACAACGACTTCTTCCAAAAGCTCGAAGACAAGCTCCTCCGTGCTCTCAAGGGCACAATGAGCTTCCCTAAGCAATTTTTTCAAACCATCCACCTCTGTTTGTTGGATCTACCTCTCCTCGTCCACTTCCTGGGTATGCGTCTTCAGATCATTTCTTCCTTCATTCATTTGTATTAGTGCCACCTCGCCCTCCCAGGTACGCTCATTTAGGTTGGTCACCTCAAACAACATTCTCCCCAGGGTATCCGAGCATTTCTCCCTCATCCCCTTCCCTGCCAAAAAACATCTCATAAGATGGACCTCTAGTAAAGATGACAGTTGGGAGGGAGATAAGAAACGAACCATTTGATAATCGCCTAAGAAGCTCCTAGAAAAGGAAAAGTAATGATCAGCAAAAATCGTGGCGTCAAAGATTGGGTTACACTACAAAGGAGGCTCAATAAGTGTCAGATAATCCTCCAATCTCTCTACCCTGGGATCCACTCTTAACTGGTTGGCATTGCAGAAGAACCAACTTCTATCTGGGGAACCTTGGGAGGACGAATCTCCGCAGCCCGCGAAGACTCACCTTGTTTTCCTCCCGAAACGAGGAAAAATCTCCTTTGGAGTTCCGCCAACTTTTTTGCTATCTCAAAAGTCCATAACCCTAGGATATCCGCCCACCTTTTTGCTATATGAGAACCCTAGGATATGCCTTTATGGCTTCATTTCAGGGGTTCTTCCCTTTTCCTTGCTGATGACCATCAACTTAACTATCCTCATATCCATAGACTCCATGGATGTTTTTTTTTCAAGGGAGGTCCCTAGTAACGGAAGCGATGTATTGTTGTTTCCTCTTTTAATCCTTTTTATCCTTACTTATATTGTCTTTCTTCCCCTTAGATGCGCATATGACCTTAACATTTTCTTGGGGACTCATACCATCATCGATGATCTTTCTTTCAATTTCGATCGTCTCTCCTTCATCTATCTCAGGTATACCTGATAATTTGTCCTCTAAGTGGATGCATTCATTGGTGTTTTGGCCATGACTTTTGTGAAAATGACAGTATTTTGACTCATCTATGGCGGAAAACTCTTTGATTGAGTAAGGATTCCTAATCCCGACTTCTTTAAACACAGTGTTTGGGGATTCTCCCCAGTTTTTCTCCCTTGATGTGCTTAAAGGGGTGTATGAGGAAAATCTTCCCCGGGGTCCTCGCTCTTCAAAGTCTTTGTGATGGTTATTGTTTTCTTCTTGCACTCGATAATACCCAGGGTTTCTTGTTCCCTGGGTCTTTTATTTAATTAAGAGTTCTTCCTTTTAGTTGATAGAGGGCATGCCCTATTTAACATGTCACTTAAACTGCAAGTTCCTTCTAATCTTAATTTTTCTGAGAACACTCACTAATTAATTACAGTCCCTTATTGAATAACTGGCATTTTAATTTGACGTCCATATATTCCACTTCTATTTTTACCTTTGTAAATCAGTCTATGTACTCTCGCATGGTCTCTTCTTATTTTGCATGATTCTGCTTAGTACAACCATGGCGGTGGATTGCCATTTTTGAGAGATGAACTAAGGAGCAAATGAATCGCACAGTTCTTTCCAAGAATCTATGCTCCCGTGTGTGAGGGTTTTGAACCAAGTTATGGTGACTCCCTTGAGAATTAGCGCAAAGAGCTTACACTTCTTTGCTTCCTGAACAAGATAATAGTCCAACCTATTGTCCACATGCTCGAATTGCTTGTCCAGATCTCCAGTACTGAGCTTTTGGGGCTTTTCAAGGGACCTTGGATTGTTCTTTCTAGAATGCATATGGGGAGTGGGTTCCTTTTTCGTTTATAGGTCAGGGCATATGCGTTGTACCTTTCCCTTCTCCGGGAGTAATGTGTTGGCGAGCTATGAGGATTGTGAACCTCAGGTGGAGTATGACTGTCACATCTTTATCCAGAGTTTGGTGGCGGAATCCAGTGTCTTTTGATTCGGTTACGACACGACAGCGTTAGGGCTTGTAAAAAAACTGACTGCTACTTCTATTCTGCAGTTGTAACAATTTTGGACACTTTTAACACTATACTTCCACTGGTGGAAGACTTGCTTTAAAACTACACAGAACACTTTTTACACTATACTTCCACTGGTGGATATCTTACTTTAAAACTGAACTTTTTACTTTCTTGTTGAAAATGAAAATACAAACAAGTCTTTATATAGACCTAAAAGACTTCTACTATACCAGGAAATTAAAGCAAATAAATACTCTTAATATGCCACTATCTCTTGGCTTTTCCACTACAAGAAACTCTTTATTTTTCACTAACGTATCAATAAAACCCATTTAATAACATTAAAGTTTATTCAACAAAACTCCCCTGTAAACTTAAATGTTTCTACCATCCATCATGCCTATCAATTTCTTGCCTCTGTCGAAAATTTCTTTCGATAATGGTTTTGTGAAAATATCTGCTGCTTGATCCTTGCTTGCTACATGCCTCAATTCGACACTTCCTTCCTTCACATGTTCTCGAATGAAGTGAAAGCGAACATCGATGTGTTTGCTCCTTTCATGATTCACTGGATTCTTTGCTAACTCAATTGCTGACTTGTTATCCACTTGAATTATTGTTGCACCTACCTACTTTAGCTCCATTTTGCTTAACAATCTTCTAAGCCATATTGCATGACAAACGCACCAAGATGCTGCTATGTATTCAGCTTCACATGTCGAGAGTGTTACAGTCGGCTGTTTCTTTGAAATCAATGTAAAAGCGGTATTTCCCATAAAGAACACATATCCTGAGGTGCTTTTACAATCGTCTACATCTCCGCACCAATCGCTGTCAACCAATCAACTTGTAATCTTCTGCTCTTGAATAAAACATTCCAAGTGACACAGTTCCTTGGATGCATCGAAGAATTCTTTTCAATGCCTTCCAATATGTATAGACTGGTTCCTCCATGAAACGGCTTACAATTCCGACACTAAGCGAAAGATCTGGCCTTGTACATGTGAGATATCAAAGACTTCCTACCAAACTTCGATATTTTCTTGCTTCGATGCGTTCTCCTCCATCAAATTTCGACAACTTTGCACCTGGTTCCATTGGCGTCGAAATCGGATTACAGTTTTCCATCTTATATTTTTTCAAGATTTCTTTTGCATATTTCTCCTGTGAAATGAAAATTCCAGTTTCTTCTTGTCGGACCTCCAGACCAAGAAAGAATCTCATCAAGCCCAAATTGTCATCTCAAATTCCCGTGTCATTGTGCACTTGAAATCTTCTATCATTTGATCATTGTTACTTAAGAAAATTAGATCATCGACATAGAGAGCAACGAGTAACAAATTACCTCCATTCTTCTTTACATACAGAGCATGTTCGTAAGGACATTGCTTGAAACTATTCTCTTTGAAGTATGTATTGATTCGTGTATTCCATGCTCGCGGTGCTTGCTTCAACCCATAAAGCGCCTTTTTCAACTTTAGCACTTTTTCTTCTTTTCCAACTTTCATGTATCCAGGTGGTTGTTCGATGTAAACTTCTTCGTCGAGCACACCATTTAGAAATGTTGTGTTGACATCCATTTGAAATATCGGCCATTTGAATTGAGCAGCTTGTGATATAAGTAATCGAATTGTCTCCATTCTTGCAACAGGAGCAAATACTTCGTCATAATCAATTCCAGCTTTCTGTTTGTATCCCTTCGCAACAAGCCGTGCTTTATACCGTTCTATTTCGCCTTGAGCATTAATCTTTTTCTTGAATACCCACTTTACACCGATGGGCTGACTTCCTTTTGGTAATTCTGCTAGTTCCCATATGTTGTTATGTTCAATGGCCTTAATCTCTTCGTTCATGGCAGTTTTCCATTACTCGTCTCGCATCGCCTGTTCAAGGCTAATGTTTTCAGTATCTGCCAAAAGACATACAAGATGCACCTCTTCTGTTGTATCATACAAATCCTGCAGACTTCGCATTTTGGGTTGTACAGGTTCATCTTCATTGTCAGAATCTTCAAGGTCAGCTGAAGTGTTTGTCGGTACAGCGACTGATGTTTCTCCAACTTCGACGATAACTTCTGTCAAATTGTTCCAGTCCCACTTGCTCATTTCGTTTACTCGAACGTCTTTACTCACTATCACCTTCTTGCTTATGGGATCAAACAGCCTATACCCTTTTGTCTTCTCATCATATCCAATGAATATGTATTTCTGACTTTTGTCTTCAAGCTTTGTTCTTTGTTGATTCGATACGTGTGCATAAGCCACACTACCAAATACTTTGAAATGAGAAATTGTTGGCTTCTGTCCGCTCCATGCTTCTTGTGGTGTTTGATCTTCTAACTTCGAATGTGGACATCGATTTTGAACATAAATGGCATATTGTACAGCTTCATCCCAAAATTCCTTCGACATATTCTTGCTCTTAAGCATTGATCGAACCATGTCGAGAACTGTTCGATTCTTCCTTTCAGCCACACCGTTTTGTTGAGGTGAATATGGTGCAGTTAGAAATCTCCTTATGCCCTGCTCTTCACAATACTTCATAAAGGCTGTCGAAGTATACTCACCACCTCTGTCGGATCGAACGGCTTTGATGTGTCTGTTAGTTGCCTTCTCCACCATTACTTTGAATTTTTTGAACACCTCGAATGCTTCAGATTTTTCTTTCAAGAAATAAACCCAGATCTTTCGTGAGAAATCGTCGATAAAGGAAATGAAATACCTTTTGCCACTGAAAGATTCCGGAGTGATTGGTCCACATATGTCGGTATGAATCAGTTCGAGAATATGTTTAGCTTGATATTCTGCCTTCTTTTGAAACGAGGTTCTTGTTTGTTTGCTAAGCACACATTCTTCACAAAACTTTCCTTCATAGTCCATGTCTGGTAGCCCGTGCACCATGTTCATCTTTGCTAACCTTCTCAGACCAGCATGATGTAGATGCCACAACGACGCTTTGTCTTCGACATTGACTTGCAAACATTTTCCTCGAACACTTCTCAAGTTGAGTTTGTACATTCGATTTTTCCCCTTTTCGACTTGAGCAACCAGATGCCCTAGGTTGTCCTTCAAGTGTAATATCCGATCTTTCATGAATATCGAATAACCTTTTTTCGTGAGTTGTCCCAAACTCAAAATATTTGTCTTGAGATCTGGTACATAGTACATATCTTGGATTGACCCAATCAAGTCATTCTTCTGCAAGTAACAAATCGTACCTTTTCCTTCGACCTTCACTTTCGATGCATCTCCGAAAGACACATGACCATCTTTAATCTTTTGCATTTCTTTAAATAGGTGTTTGTGACCACACATATGGTTACTTGCCCCTGAGTCAAGATACCACATATTATCATTATTCGCGTCTACTTCTTTTTGAGTCATCAGCAGAAAGCCTTCATTCGCTTCGGCTTCCAAAGCTAGATTGGTTGTTTCTTCTACCTTCTTTTCGACTCGACAATCTTTTGCAAGATGTCCCACTTTATACAATTATAGCATTTGTAGGAGTTGCAATCCTTTGCATAATGACCATGTTTGTTACACTTGTAACATTCGATGTTGGAGTAATTCGACCGACCACCTCTTTGACCACGTCCTCTGCCACGCCAATTTTGTTGGCTCGTCTGTCCTCTCTCGAAGTTGTTGCCTCGACCACTTCGACCACTGTCACGACCTCCACGGCCACGTCCTCTTCCTCGAAAGTTTAAAGAAAAGAGCACCTTTTCGTCTTTGGTGGACTCCTTGGTCTGAACTACTTCGTCGTTTGTCTCCTCCTTCTTTTTGATCTTACGTTGTTCGTGTGCCTCGAGAGAACCAGCTAGCTCTTCGACTGTGAGCGTTGCAAGGTCCTTCGACTCTTCTATCGCGCACACAACATTCTCAAAGTTATCAGTTAAAGATCTGAGAATCTTTTCGACAATACGAGCATCAGTCATCGTTTCTCCATTTCGATTGAGTTTATTCACCACTGTTTGCAAATGCGTGATGTATTCTGATAAAGTTTCCGACTCCTTCATCTTCATTCTCTCCAGTTCTCCTCGAAGAGTTTGAAGACGAACTTGCTTGACTCGGTCAGCTCGTTTGTATACTTTTTCTAACGTGTCCCATGCTTGTTTCGAAGTCGTTGCACCTGCAATCTTTTCAAAGCCTGATTCATCAACAGCTCGGAACAAGATGTACAGTCCCGTCTTATCCTTCGAACGCGTCTCTTTCAACGCCTTGGTTTGAGCCGCTATATACCCTCCGGTATTATCTGGTTCTGTGAAACCAGTTTCGACTATCTCCCACGAATCTAGAGATCCAAGAAGAGCTTTCATTTGGATACTCCAGTTTTTGTAATTCGCCTTCGTTAATTGTGGTAGCGGCATTTGACTCATCGTATTCGCCATTAGCTCTGATACCAATTTGTAAAAAAACTGACTGCTAGTTCTATTATGCAGTTGTAACAATTTTGGACACTTTTAACACTATACTTCCACTGGTGGAAGACTTGCTTTAAAACTGCACAGAACATTTTTTACACTATACTTTCACTGGTGGATATCTTACTTTAAAACTGAACTTTTTACTTTCTTGTTGAAAATGAAAATACAAACAAGTCTTTATATAGACCTAAAAGACTTCTGCTATACCAGGAAATTAAAGCAAATAAATACTCTTAATATGCCACTATCTCTTGGCTTTTGCACTACAAGAAACTCTTTATTTTTGACTAACTTATCAATAAAACCCACTTAATAACATTAAAGTTTATTCAACAGGGCTGCTCTGTGCAATAAGATCTTAACTTCTAGAGTCGACTACGGTATGAATTTGTGGTCACCGTGCAAAGCTACCTCGCGCTTAGTGTTGATTTTTGAAGGAGCGCATTGTAGATTATCTTCGGACTTTAACAAAATGTTGGCATAAACTAGTAAATGCGGAATAGTAGATAATCATATGCACTAACATTTTTTACTTCCTTCAGCTTTAACCTATTCAGGTGACTGTCATGACTATGGAAATTTACCAAAGTTATGTCAGTTTCTAAATTGTTCGCAGTAAGTTTGTAACCTTATGCATATTTAAACCAACATATCCATCCAATTACTACCCATGAGACCTATAATAATGCATGTTCTTTGCCTACAAAATTAAATACCTTATAATTTTCAAATTTCCTTGGCTGCTACAAACCAATGATACATTTACATAAACACACATAGTTGCATTCCATTTAATGGTTTTGTTGAGCTTAAGTTAAATTGTATTATGTATGTGCATTATGCTTATTTAATAATATACTACATGCCATATGTTGTAACTCCAAAATCTTCCTTGCATTTTGCTTTTTGCAGGACATATAACAGTAGTGCTTATATATTCTAAAATTTTCATTAATAATACTAGAAGGTACATGTATGTCTGTGTGTGTGAGATTTGTGTGGTGTTTTATGCCTTTGGCTATGAACAATTTACGCTCCTAAAATGTAGAGATACATTCATATATAGGCAATCGAACTATGGAGCAATAAGTAACTAAGAAAATATTGTCTTGCAATAACAATACATATAGAAGCCTATCAAATGCATTGTTTTATCTATATTCTCTTTGTAGCTACTCTTTATTTGTTCAATCAATAAATATAATATTTCATGCATAATCAAAATTTTATTTATATAATCTTTTTAATAAAATTGAATTTATATGATGATTATTCATTTTACAATCATTTCAAATTTATAAATACATTGTATGTGTTAACAAATAAATTGACTCGTGCGGACGTACATATAAACTTCTATTTTTAACATAAAAAATGTATATAAGAGAAGTTTGATTTTTTCCTTTTATAATAACTTGTTTTCTAAAGTTTATATAGAGATATAAACATACATTCACAAGACAAAAACCAATTTACAAAGATGAATGGTGTGATGTTCAATCTCAACCAAATAGTCGGGTTGTGTGGCTGAAAAATGTGTGATCACATTTCGGCTACAACCAATAACTTAGCTATTCATTTAGCAAAGTAAATGCATAATCAATTAGCTAATTTGTGTATTATTAAAGTGATGACCGGGGGAAGCAAGATAAGCATGAGCTAATTGAATGCCCAAATAAACCTCAGACATTGATGTAAGGTGAAGATTATCACTCTTGAGACGCAATCCTTTAGCATCAACACACCTAACATTAGGAAGTTTGATATTCAATTGACCATATCTCACCATATTTATAAACTTGCCTTCTCCCGATGCAAGTGCTACCTGAATAACAAGAAGATTTGGTAGTTTAAGATCCGATCGAATATTCATAATAAAACTCTCCATTCTTGCCTTATAAGCCTTAGCATCTTCTTCTCTTACGGTATCACTTTCACCTTGATACCAAAGAAGTGCTCTTATTACACCCCCACCATTCCTAACCGATTCAATAGATCGTCTCACCAATTGATTATACAACGGAGCACCCTTTCTCCAGTCTTCAATTCTCGTTCCACCAACAGCACAAGGAACAAGTCCCACAACATATCCACCACCACCACCACCTCTCATTCTAACTATTTCGTTTGCAAATGCAAGCCCAGGCCCAATTCCACAAGTTTTTCCGACATCGATATCTCTATGAAGAGGCTCACGGGCTTCTTCCCAAACTAGTTTTGCACTTAGTCTCAAAACTGATGGACTTGGCGTACATTCTTTTGGAACAACACCTACCCATTTTCCATTAAAAACACCTCCTCGACCAGCCATGTTGCTTTGTCCAGCCAATATGAAAATATCTTTGGTTGCATTGCATGTTACAACCAAAACAGACAAAAACATTAAAAACATAAGAGACACTATTAGCTTCATTATTAATGTTGGGAGCTAAGGAAAATAATGTGTTTGTGTTGGGTTTAGGGTTTGGGAAAAGGAATCAATGATCATATATAAGCATGAATGAGGGAACAGTTTGTGTTAGGAAAATCATGATCATAGGCTAAACGACCGCTAATTAGGTTTTCGGCCCACCGAGGATTTTGCAACTATTTGATGATATATAGTTATTTCATTATGTTGTTGGCACTGGAAAATCAAATTAATGTCTCTATATTTAGTTCTACTTTGATGGAAAGCGTAACTTAAGAACGATTGATTCCATAATACAGGGTTGGTAATTAGTTACATGATTTTAATATTGTTATAATATTGTATGTTTTAAAAATGTAAACTCCTTGACACCTAATCATAATCATGGTTAGTTACTCTATTTTTGGTCAAAATTTAATTGAAATGTTAATTTATATTAAATAGATTGTTACAAAAAAATAGACATACATTGAAGGATTGAATACGTATCCAACAAAATTATAAAGATATAAGAGTGTTCACTTTTTGAAAAAATTAATTTTTTTACAAAATCTTAAATAAAAAATTTATTTAAACAATTATTTATAGAACGTATCAATTAGTTGCTCAATGGCACTTCTAAAATCTTCTTCTGCCTATTGGATTATCATGCGTCTCGATGCAGGAGAATTATGCCTTAGGAAAATCCGACAATCTTCCACGTTCCACGCCTGAAAGATAGCTATGTAGTTATTCTTGTTTCCTATATATAAGGAATGACGTCATTTTAGTTTACAAGTTTCAAACAAAATTTGAATACTCTTTACTCTTTCACATACTAACTTGAGCGTCAAAGTTAGAGTGCTAACCTTGCAAGTACACCTCTGCTTTGTTGCATCGAAAACTCTACTCCATCGCATCTTCTGCATCTCACCCTATTTCTGATTTCCGAACGGAATAGTGACGCCGTCTATTAAAAATAACTTTAGATTCCCGCATTCTCACACTTTGTACCTCTGCGTTCAACTTTCGATCGTTGAGTTCTCATCAATGCCTGAATGAATATCCAGAAAATCAAGCACAAAATTCGGTTACGGTCGATCGATCCGAATCTTACACCTTTGGCAATCTATCAATTTTTTCAGACCTTCAATGCCCCTATGTTTTTTACTTCTTTGATCTATTAAAATGGCTGGATCTAGAGTAACTTGTTCCACCACTATGCGCAAAGTCGCATTAGCTGCCGCTTTCGTGGCATTGACGATTGTCAAGTAGTCAAACGCCACTCCTCCTCTTCATGGTGAAATAAATTTTGATGTCAATGGCCTTCCAAGGCCAGATCTAATCCTTCCTCCTCCAAGAGCAAGGACTATCCAAGTTCCACTACTTGGTGGTCCAACTCCTCTACTTGTTGAACGACCAAAGATATTGTGGTGGTCGTTTTCTTTACCTCCCCGTTTCACTTGGGAGGACGGCACGCTAAACCCTTCACGCGAAATTTGGAAGGAGAATGCGCCCGTGGTGGGATGAATTTTATTTCAGTTCTTCCTACGATATCACACGAACTTTCTTATTTGTCCTACGAGTAGGAAAGGGAAAAAAAGATCTCAACTAAACCCTAGGAGTTTGCTAAGTGTGGGGATTTACACCTAGACTAGAAATTCTGGAGTCCGGGAGGTCGGTTATACATAGGGAAGTGTTTAAACACCCTACATATCTGTAGTACTCTACAGGAACCTTCTCTGTGTCATTGTGTTTGTGTTTATTGCTATGATTGGGAAAGTTTCTCCTTTGTATTAGGAGAGAGAATTGAATTGATTTTAAAAGACAGACAGACAGACAAACTGACTATTTTTGGTATTTTATTAGCTCGCTGAGATTCCTTGTGAACCTCATGCCTACATATCCCTAGTGGAAGTCAGAGCTTAATGTAGTTCGGGGAACTAACTAGGGAAATTAATTATTTTTGGGTGCCTTGCTTGAAGCTCAAGGTTGAAGCTTGGAATTAAATCTCTGTTTACAGTAAAGAGACATGAAATTATCTCTACAGAGAGGTATTTGTACTATTCTACCACAAACATTTAAAGGAGTGACAGAATAACTGAATTCATTTCATTCAAGAGGGGGACCTTACTTGTGTATGTGCAAGTATACCAGTCAAATGCCTCTTAAATGAAAGAAAGATGCTCATCCAAATTAGGGAAAGTTACCACATGTCTGGGTTTTACTGCCAGCTCATGCCTTTCAAAATCCTAAATGGGAGACTTGATTAAAATTGAAATGAAATGTTTGTTTGAATGTGGTAGAGTAGTAAAAATATCTCTCTATGGAGATAAGCTATGTCTATCTACTGTATAAAAGATTTGACTTTTAGCTGGCTTGTATGAGGCCCAAGCTTGAGGCTTTTTGATTGATTAATTATTATTATTGACTCTGGGAGATGACTCCACTGGGGGTTAATTACAGGGTATTTTAGTGTTCTGTACAAAGCCCAGAATTGAGGCTGACTCTACTGAGGGAGACTCTATTTATGTGCCTTGTACAAAGCCCAAGGTTGCGGCTAACTGTTGAGGATAATTGAATGAATGACTCTATTTTATGTGCCTTGTACAAAGCCCAAGGTTGTGGCTGACTGTTGCTAGGGAAAACATTATTTTCTGCCTTGTACAAAGCCCAAGGTTGTGGCGGACTCTTAAATAAATGAATTGAGTATTGATGACTATATGGGGAAAGATCCTAAGTGTTAGGAATCTTTGACACATGAAAGATATGGTTTATCTGCCTTGTACAAAGCCCAAGGTTGTGGCTACTGAGTGATGAAGAACTCACTGGGGAGACTCTATTATCTGCCTTGTACAATGCCCAAGGTTGAGGCTGACTCTTGACAGGGGAGTTTTATTGTTTGAGTGCCTTGTATGAAGCCCAAGGTTGAGGCTAACTGTTTTTGTTGGTTTTGACTCTACTGAGGAGGTTTTATTTATTAAAAGACTATTTTTCTTTGGAAGCTAACCCTTTCCAGGGATTTTGACTCAGCTGGTGAATTTGTCTGTTAAAAGACTGACTTTATCATGTTTTTTGGAGGCTGACCCTTTCCAGGGGTTTTGACTCTTTTGGGGAAATTATCTCCTAAGAGAATGAAATTATTTATTAATTAATTTTGGAGGCTAACCCTTTCCAGGGGTTTTGACTTTATCAGACAGATGTTGGAGGCTAACCCTTTCCAGGGGTTTTATGGAAATGAAGGAATGTGTGGAAGCTAACCCTTTCCAGGGATTTATTGAAATGGAGGTTGATTTTAATTGACTTTGGAGGCCAACCCTTTCCAGGGGTTTTGAAAGAATGATTTGGGTAGCACTCCATTAATTATTAAAGGATGAAAAGATTGGCAGAAAGATTATCTAGTGAGACTTCTTGTTTAAAGCCCAAGATGAAGGCTGACTCAATGCTGAGGATGATCAAACATGGATCCTAGACTCTGCTAAGGAAGATTGATGAAGATAAGGGTGACAGAGACTGTCCATGTCTCTCATTCCAAAAAGTGTACTCAATGCAAAATTGAGACAAACTTAGCTTGTTTAAAGTCTGGTTTAAATTGGAAGAAACTCACCAGGGTAGGCTAAAAGGTGACTAAAGACCTGTTCCTATGTTTATAAGAAACCTGATGGGTCCTTGTATACAAGCTCAAGAGAAAGCTGGAAATGCTTTTAAGAAGCCTGTGGGTCCTTGTACAAAGCCCAAGAGGAGGCTAATCGAGGGTCCTTGTTATAGCACAAGAGAAAGCTATGTAGTTTTGAACTTATTTTGGCTCTAAGCAAATGGGTAAGAGGTTTCACCGGGAATAATTCCTCTTTGGGTGGATGTGTCCTATTATTTGGATTCTAAGGTTTTTACCAAGATGTTTCACCGGGAATAATTCATCTTGGGGGTTTGAACTACAGATCTCTAATTAGGAAAGAGCCTTCACCGGGAAGACATTCTCAATCCTAGGTCATATTCCTAATATATATATATAGTTTAACTGTCCTAAGGTTTATACTCAAACGCAGTTCTAAACTAATATATGCACAGTTTATATTTGACAGTAATTTAAACAAAGACTGTAAATTGAAAGCTTGTAAAGCCTAACCTGGATGGAGTGGAGGCCATTGAAGAAGTATGTACAGAGCCTCAACAGTATTTTTATTGTTTTTGTTGATAACAGTTGAATGGATATGATAAACAGTTAATGGTTTTTGAAAACAGAAGAAGTGAAGATGGACAAAGGTCACATAGGTATCTGAAGAGTTTCACCGGGAATAATGCCCTTCAAATACCAGAAGAATGTTTTGAAAACAGAAAGAAGATTTTGAAAATACAGTTTTGAAAACAAGCTAAGAAGAGAAGGTTTTTGGGACTTACACTCTATTAGAGGCCCAGTACTTTACAGTACTGGTGTAAAAGCAATTTGAAAAATGATTTGGAATGATGCAAGGTTTTGTTGTTTGAAAACCTTAATCATCCGTTTAATCAGAGATTGAAAACAGTTTTGAATATTGACAAAAGTCAACTTAATTAAGGCAAAGATGAAATCTATACCCAATTAAGACCTAAATAATTAGGGTTTTATCATAAAATTATTCACAAAGTAATTAGGTTAAAACAAAATGAAAATATATATATTAAAGTATTTAAGAAAACTTTTAAAACATACTATTTTAAACCTAATTAAAATACATGAAATAAATAATATTTTTATGATTTTTTTGATTATTCACAAAGTAAGTATATTAAATAGCAAGTGTGTAAAAAATGAAGTAAAAATGATTTGATTTGATAAGTTTATTAATTGTGTGAAGTTTGTATAAAAAAAAGGAATGAAAATGGATGCTAAAAAATTGGTTTGGCCCTAGAGAGGTTCGAACCCACGCCCTTCATGATCACATTTCAAAACTTAACCAACTGAGCTGCGCGCGCAGCTTGTTAACTATATACACTCAATATATTATATTTTCAGATAAGCCAGGAAATTCAAATTTTACGCGCGCCATGTTCATCTTCTTCCTCGAGCTTCAGATTTTCAAATTCCTAACTCTCTGGTTTCTCAACTAAATGGCATGATGTAAACATCAATCTCACTCGTTTTTGGACAAGGAACATGATTATGGGCTCAGAATTCATTTATTCTAAGTGTAACTAACGAATTTCATTATGAACACGAAGAACACATAAACCCTAATTTTAAAATTAAATGATGCACAAGATGAATAAATGAATGATGATAGAGGGTTTTCAATCCTCTGATGATGCTGAACAAGATAGAATCGAGCTTTACCACAAAGAGGGCTTAAATTAAAGAGGTGGAGTTCAGAAACTTACCTCTGAAAATGGAGGTCGTGAGGATGATGGAGAGCACCTGGGCTTGAATGAATGATCTCAATAGCTTCCCTGAGACTCAATGATGCTAACTGAATGCTTATTGCAGCCTGAATCCTTCTGAATTGTTCTATGGACCTCCCTCGATTTCAGCTTCAAGTGAACATGGAGGGTGTTGATTCTCGAGTTACAGATGAGCTGCAGCCATCTGGTTAGCTTCACTATGACCTGAGGAGTGTGTCTGGATGATTGGCTTGCCTTGAAACCTTCTGAATCACTCCATGGACCTCCAACTGCAGATGCTCCAAAGTGAGAGCAACAATGGTGTTCCTCCACCTACAGAAGTGATCCAGGTGCTTGGATCACCTCAAATGACCTCCCTTGAGATGTTAGAATGCTCACTTCCCAAAGATAAGCTCTGGTTTGAAGAAATCGATTCTTCTTGCCAAAGAACTTTGAAAAACAATGAACAAGAGAAGAGAAAGAGAAAGCAAGTAATATGGTTGCTTTGGTGTGTTTTTGAATGAGGAATGCATCTGTATTTATAGGCAAATGGATCAGTATAGCTGCAGAGGAGTGAGCTTCCTTAGTGAAGTTGATTTGGTTTCTTAGCCATGAAGGAAATTTGCAAATATCTCTTATGCAATGATGAGAATTTTGATTCCATTTGATCAATCCCCTAGCCCTCGATTTTGCTTGATCTTAGGGGACAATTTTGAGCCAGAAATGAGCTCTAATTGGTTGGTGAGAAGATTCCTTGGGTGATTCATCAATTTGCCATAAATTCACAAATGTAATCATTACATAATCACATGTTCTTGTTTTTAGAATCTTCTTCAATTCTTATGGCATGGTGAAAATGAATGCATGGCATGTTTGCAGATGTATTATGGGTCATGTAGCATCTGCATTTGAGGTCATGTGCACAAAATTTCAAAGTTCCAAAATGATGCATGACCTATAATTTTACTTCATGAGGCCAACTTTGAACAAGCATAACTCTTAGCTCAAATTGAATTTTGAGAAGGTTGAACACAATTTGGAAAGCCCTAAACATCTACTTTAAATCATTAGTTTATGTCTTCTTCAAAATCCTTTGGGAAATTTGTGAAAAATGAGGCCAAAGTTGGAAGAAAACTAGGTTAAAACACTTAGAAAAATTTCTAAGTGTTTATGACCTAAACTTCAAAATTTCCAAAACTTCATAAATGGTTGATCTTTTGAAAAAAGTTCCCTTGTAAGATGTTGTTTTATTTGGCAAGATCTACAACTTTCATGTTGGAAGTTTTTTGAGTTGTGTAGGTGAAATTTTGAGATCTCACCATGCCTTCAAAAACCCTAATTCCCGACTTTTCGCTCTTTGATGAATTTCTTTGAATTTCTTTGGCCAAATGACTTTGACATCCATATATTGATGATATTGATCTTTGAAAGTCATTTTTTGACCAAAAACCTTAAAAGTCAATGATGACCCTTCACAGTTGACTTTTTCCTGACAAAGTGAATTTTTGGGCTTTTGTGTAGAAATAAGATCTTCTCCCCAAATGGATGATATAAATGGATTATATGGAGGTAGTAGAGATCCTTGAATCATGTCTTGAGTTTTGGATTCATGCCCTGATCAGAAGTCAACTATCTTGGTGAATTAGGTCAAAACCCTAATTTGTCGACCATGTGAAAGTAATGACTGTAGACTTTGAATTGAAGTGTGATGTCCAGTAGACCTTGTAATATGAGTTATTTGAAGATGATTGATGTCTTTGAATGACCCTCTGAGGTTTTTTAGGGTTTCCCAAATGTGATCCCTGATTTTAGTCCTTGATAGGCTCAAAACCCTAGTCTGGTGACCTGAGTAAACCTGTACTCATATGACTGGATGTCTAATCAATCATAGATGAGAAAAGTGAAGTTTTTTTGAGCCCCATGATTGTATTAGAGACTAATCTTTGTATTGATTGATCCTTTGCCTGAGCTTTCTTGTCTTTGAGCATCCTCGATTAGGTACCAGATGGAGAAATGACTGCTCTGGGTACTTGTCTTGACCTGATGAGAAATCCTGAAGATATGTCATCTCAGGGGGGTCAAAAATTAGGGTATGACAGATATCACATAGTTTCAACATCCTCGAGGTGAACCTAGGAACTAAGGGCACAAATGAACTGATCAACGACATCTACAACACTTTTCAGCAATACAACTCCAAGGCAACGGAGGAAAGGTTCCTTTGAATAAAGGAAAGCATCCACCACACTCAACCCCGAGCAAATTTAGTTCAAGAAGCCACATCCGTGAGAATAGGAGGAAAAACCTTAAGTCGAAAGACCTCTCTAAAGGCATAAAACACAATCCCCTCTTTGGTGTTCGGGCAGAAACAGAGGCAGTCACGCTCCAACCCCATATCGTAGGGAATATCCATTGATTCGGGTGCAACCCAAGCATCTTCTATGTGCCCAAATCCTGGAAAGCAAGATCCCTAAGTCAATGCAAAAACCTCCTAAGTTAGGGGAGTACGATGGAAAGGGAACTCCGACGAACACGTCCATCTCATCAATGACTATTTAGAATACTACAGTGCTGACGATACTTCCAAGTGCAAGCTGATAGCATTGACCTTGGTAGGACTAGCAAGGTTCTAATTCAACTGTTTTTTTGATGGTTGCGTCGAGTCATGAGAGGATTCCAAATATTATGTAATGTCATGAATAATGGAATGCAACTTCATAAGACTCGTGCATGTGGTACCAAGAACATCACGAATGACTTAGTCATCATTATATCACAAGTCGCACACAATCCACACTATGAGATTGAGGCCATCATTGGACCAAACGTCCTAACATCACTGGATAATACCCTGTAACTTCATTGGACAAAAGTCCTACAAATGCTATGAATGTAAGATGCGTAACACAATATAAAATACGACCACTGGTAATCAAAACGCATCATCATTCATCATGTTCATCATATTTCATCATCACATACTTCATAACACATATATCATCACAACAGTGTCAAAACATCATAGAATACAAGCCAAGTAACAACAAAATATGGTTAATTCAATTCTCATAATAGGAAGCATACTCGCTATTATTCAACATAAGGCATCATCATTTCATCATAGAACAATTACTAGAAACTATATCTTATGGTTCATTTTATTCCACCAAAGTATAGGTTATTTTATTAGCTCTCCCATGCTTCGAACGACGTGTCAAATGGAGTCCAGAAACTCAAGTTATGACCTTTACAAATTTTTTTGGTTCAGGCATCGTTCGCCCGGAGAAACAAGTCAGTAGCCAACATCTAATTTTTCTCAAGTCATTCGCCCGGCAACCACGCACTCGCCTGAGGCTCGCCCGGCCAACTCATGGGCAAACCATACCAGTGGCCTCTGATTCCACTTTCCTCTTCACTCGCCTGGCGAGTCCTGTTTTGATCGACTCGCCCGGCGACCAAGTCAATTCGCCAGACGAATCAGCGCGAACAGGGTTTTCCTATTGCGATTTCCTGCATAAAACTAGTCCAAATTCCTTCGATTCCTTCACATCACTAGTCCTAATTTACCATTTAAACTCATCATATCATCAAATAATCACAACTCAATGTATTATACATTATGGGTATCATTCTATTGCAAATTCATACCTCTAATTCATCAATATCCTTCACATCATCAATAATTCATCATAACCCAAAAACCCCAAAATCAATCCTACAATTATCTAACACTTAGACCAAATATAATAATTAGGATAAACTCCCCTTACCTTGGATTGAAGCTTGATCTTAATTCCTCTTCACGTTTACTCAACTAATTATTCTAACATACTCTTATTTACCTAATAACCATCATAGCACACATGGATATCCCATAAATCACCAAAACATCACATATCATCATTAAATCCTCAAAACATCACAAGAACTCGCGTATTCACATTAAATTAACTAAATCACTAATTAAATATTTTTCCAGGTTTTCGGGATGTTACAGACACCGCTCTTTTTAGGTCTTAAAATTTTAAAAATCATGTAAATGCATGTGCCCGCAAAAGCCCGCATAAAAAATTGGGCGTGCAGGTCTTATTAGAGGTTAAGGGTCTAAATTCTTGACCCGCCCCGCACTAAAATCCGGGTAAAACGGACATACCCAACAGGTCGGACCCGTTTTGCCACCTCTAGATAGAACTAGTTACGAAAGCTTATTCAAACTTATTGGTAGAAGTTAAAGCTCTCAAATCATAATCTAAACATGACTCTCATCATATAATAATTCTTTGGAAAACTTGATAAACAAATAATGATATCTATGTAAAATTGATATCTATGTAAAAATTGTAAAATTGACTTTGATAGAGACATTATTTATGTTAAATAATTTGTCTATATGACATCTACTTCTTTTAAGGGGCACATTTATTTTTCACAAGTTTATAATTATTAAATACTTTAACATCAAATACCATGTATAAGGAGGAAACACCGTCATTTTTCACATACAATTCAAACTCAAACTTTATTCACTCATCTTATTCATATTCTAACTTGAGCGTCAGAGTGTTAATTTTGTAGGTTAGTCTCTCTCTAACTGTATTAGAAAGTCAAAAGTACTGTTATATCTTGTAATCACCAATCTTCGAATATTAATTCTAATTCTCAAACAGCAATCTTCGAATATTAATTCTAATTCAAGCAGAACAGAACAAGTAATAACTCTTATAACTTTCTTACTTTTATTATAGTTGGTGGAAAAAAAATTAAAGAATAACATAAAATATATATTATCCAGTGACTTTTATTTAAGAGGAAACTACTTGGGTTCTTCCATAAAGAACATTAAGTCACAAGCTTTGATGGTATGATCCACTGCCACAGCCACCGGCTTGAATTCAAAGGTGGTGACAGTTCAACCAAACGTGTGTCCACTTTTCTCACTGGTTTTTATGTCCTCTACTTGTGACATGGAAAACAAAAAGGGAAAACATCTTTAAAATATATGAAGAAAAAAACATGTACCGCGTAACAGATTGTACATGAACAATTATATATAGAATCAAAAAACCGTGTGAAAAGAGATAGGGTTCAATCAGTATGAACATGCCAAAGACACTTTTAAATCCAAATATTCCTGTTGCACAGTGTTGCTTTGTAGGCAATATTTATTCCCGCCCAACAGAAGACATAACTAGAGCTCAGATCGCCAGCTCCACCATTAATAGACCAAATTAACCTAAAACAATGCTAAAACTACTTAATTTCATATCAGATTAGACCAAATTATGATGTCTATTATCCTGCGCACCAAACGGACCCTAAAGGTTTAACCTAAGATAGATTATGAAGCCAATCAAAGAATGAGAATGACTTATTACACTACTAGAAATACACGTATTACCTGCGGAATTTCCTGCGGAAAAATTTCCGCAGGTTTACCTGCGGATTTTCCTGTGACTTTCTCAAATAAAATAAATTTTCCTGCGGATCTAGAATTTGCAGAAAATTCCGCAGGTATACCTGCGGATTTTGCTGCGATTTATATATTTCAAACACAAACGAAACTATAATGCAAAATCCGCAGGTAAATTCGCAGGAAAGTTTCCTGCGAACTTTTCTGCGGATATATATTTTATTATAACCAAACCATTATACAGATTCCGCAGGTAATTCCACAGGAAATGTTCCTGCGGATTTTCCTGCGAATTTAACTATTTTTTCAAAATAATAGTAATTTTTGTCTAATTTTTTTATAAAAATTAATCAGTATATTTAATGGTTAATTATTTAATATTATTATATTAATTAATGTTTTAATGTGAATTGTGTTATGTTTAAATTTTCATCTTAATTTTTTAATAAAATAAAAGGTATTAAAAATTTTGAGAATGGCTATTGAAGATTTTTTTATAATAATCAATTTTAAAAAAAAATACATAAGTAACTCACATTTCAAAAATATTACCTCAATAACCATGTTTGACCATTCTATATTGCCCCTCCTAATTTTTTTTTAAAATTTCAATAATCCGTGAATTTACTGTTACTTACGGATTTACCTGCGAATTTACCTGCAGATCGGATATTAAAATATATATAAGCTGCAATTAACTGATTTTTTTAAAAAAGTAGGTGGCGCCATATGGAATGGCGACTACGTGAAAAATATCCCCAAACATGGTTGACGATTTCTCAATGCATCATCCCATAGATCTTTTAGACACCACGCAAAATTTCATTTATGCCCCCAGCATTCGTAGATGTATATCCGGAAAACACCCTTTTTAAAAAAAAATTTAGTGGATATTAATTAAAAAATTAAATATATTTTGGTTAAAAATTCTAATATATATAGGAGTAGAATGTAATATATAAGCATATATCAAATATTCGTTGAGGAATTCATATTATTTAGACTATGATTTTTTTAAGTATAAAAGAATATAATTATATTTAAATGTGAGTGTAAAAATATTTATTTAAAATAGAGAGAATAAATAATTATATTTAAATGTGAGTGTAAAAATATTTATTTAATCTTTTAAATTAAGTTTGAGAAATAAATTAAGTGTTAAGAAATTTTATTTGTGGTTGAGGATTGGACCTCTTATATTTTCCTCATACACCCACGTGAACGATGAGACAAACCTTCCATTCTCTAAAACCCTACCGCCGCCGTCACCCATCCTTTCACCACTTTCCGACCACCACAACTCTTAACTGCAAGCGAGCAACGTTTTTGTACTCCTCATCACCTCTTCTCCTTTCCTTTTCTGCTCTGTGACTCCATTTTCTTTTCAATCAGTGTTGAAATGGAGCTGTTTGAAACGGAACCACCGTGCCGGTTTCCCTCAGGCCACCGTGAGCTTCATCTCCTCCAAGGGTGAGTTTTCCTTTTACCTAATCAAATAGTTTAACTCCTAATCTAAAAATCCACGAATTCTGCTGAAAACCCTAAACTTTGCATTCCTCTTCAAAACCGAATTTGGCCATGTTTTGCAATGTCTTGATTTTTCTTTAATTTCAAGTTGAAAACATATTTAACTTTGAAGTCTTGATACTTTTTGTGTGAAGTGTATTGCTGATATACTGTTTGATGAAATGCATTATAGAAAAATTTATGACATTTATTTCTAAACTAGTGCATTTCTACATGTATGTTTCATACAGATTCGAATAGTGCATGATGAAATCTCCCCAGGTGTTGGATTTGGTAATGAATCACTTAACTAGACCAATTCCTACAGAGATTGGAAATCGCTCGAGCATTGTGGAATAAATGTGAAATGTGCCTTGAACTGAAGGTATGCATTGAATTTTCTATTACTTAATACCTTTACTTCTGAGTTCTGACATGGTTTTCTATTGCTTACTGGTTTTTTATGACCTGAACAGCGCAAAATCTATCTCTCTTTTTGTTCATCCCCTGTTTAGAATTTGTTTGAATAGTAATTAGTTTACAACTTCCTTCATAGTAAACATTTAAAGTTTCTCATAAATCGTTCTGAACTGTGAATGGTAAAACATATGATGTAATGTAATGTTTACTATTGACCAAGGAATGTATAGAACTTTCATCTTTAGCTATTATAACTGTACAAGGTCTTCATTTGTCAATTAGCGATGTTAATTTTGGTTTTTGCATTGCAGGAAGGAGTATCGAAGTACTCAACTGAAAAACAGAATATCCATCGTGTGTGTAATAAAACTCGTAGTTTGACTATGCAGTAAGAACATGGTACATTAATTAAAAAATGAAAACTCTTTATGCTGCACTAAGTCTCACATTATATATCTACCACATCATGCCAAAAACCTTGAAACCATGAATATAACTAAAAAAAGAGTTGGCTTATGTTTCATTTTTCCCAACTTGGTTTTTGCATTTGCTTGTGGGAGTGTTAGCAAGGAGTGGAACTGTAGTTTTATTCACGACAGTTAATTCAGATAATAATTGTGTGCATTATTAGTATTGTTATTACAAAGCTACGGAATATGGTTCTCACATACTAAGAGGTTAATTTTGGTAATAGGATTTGACATCAGAATTTGGAACTTGTGATCCCCTATGTTCAGTTGATGAAACTAGTTCGCTAGATTTCGAAGACAACTATCAGCCCAAGACTGATTTGCTCAAAGTAGTTGCGATATTTGCGGCGGCTGCAACTGGGACGGTGATGTTTCTGTTTCAATTATATAGTCATTTCGTCCAAGCAAATATTCCTCAATTATTGCCTTTTATATGTTTCTGCTTCTCTCGCCTTGGGCTTACCCAGCAGTGTTTCTAATATTAGAAGCTTTAAGCCTCCTTCCAGTGGCCACAAGGAAGTGGAGTTATATCCTACTTTATCATGGCTATTTTGTTGTGAATAATTGAAAAGGGACAGATTTTATCTGTTGATCATTAAATAATTTATTTCCTTAATCCTGTACCAAATATTATCTATCACATGTTTACATGTTTTATTTTTTGTTATTGCAGACAGTTACTTTTTTAACGTATCTGTTGAAAAGCTATGCTGATTATATAAGGCCACATGAAGAAAGTATATGTAAAAGCATTGTGAATTTGCTTGTAACATGTACTGACTCTGTCCTTATCACAAGTATGTCTTCTCTTCATCTCATTTTAGATTTATCTGCCGCTTTTAGTGATTTCTTGCAGAAGTACTAGGTG
This sequence comes from Vicia villosa, assembly GCF_029867415.1. Classification (NCBI taxonomy): domain Eukaryota; kingdom Viridiplantae; phylum Streptophyta; class Magnoliopsida; order Fabales; family Fabaceae; genus Vicia; species Vicia villosa. The sequence goes on along the minus strand of NC_081183.1, from coordinate 191,055,681 downwards.
TTGGATTTTATTTCAATATTCACTGCTTTTTAGTAATTTATATTTTTAGAGAGAATAAGAATCCAATTTTTTGAGCCTACATGGATTTCGAAGTTGAGGAATTCTATGTTTCTGTCCATTTTTAATGCTTGTGAGATGGATATGATGCTTGTTACCCATATTGGCATTATTTTGAGCATGCATATTCAATTTGTTTTATGCTGCAAAGTTTCCATGGATCTTTGATTGATCCATCATTGTTTATTTCATTCTCCTCAACCACAAGTGCAGCTTTGTTTAAACACCTCTAAGCTATAACAAACAAAAAAAAGTTTTTTATGTTGATAGATTTACTTGTATTCAGTTTGGTGCAATCAATAAAAATCAATGTTTAAATCCATCATTAATTAGTTTGACTTTTGATACTATGCCACATATATGAATGATGTAATTGTAGTTGCTTGGAATAGCCTTATGTTTATGCTATGATTTATTAATTTTTTTTTAATTTGGACACATATTAGCTGCGGAATTACCTGCGGAATATTTCCTGCGGATTTACTTGCGGAATTACCTGCGGAACTTCCTGCCGAAAATATTACCCACGAAGGTTTTAGCTGGGAATAAATAACCGCAGGTAAATCCGCAGGAAGCGTGTTTCCTGCGGAAATTTAGCTAAAATCCGCAGGTAAATCCGCAGGAAAACAGAGTATTTCTAGTAGTGTTATTACAAACCGATCAAATGATCTACAATATTGCTTAAATTAATTAGACGAGACTTGGACAATAAAACTCTCACCTAATAGTTTTTATAGTGTTGAATTGTTAAAATTAGATTTGAAGTAAAAGTCTTTAATTATGCTGAAACAAACTTAATATAGTTTAGTAACCTATTCTAATTTTATAAGCATAAACATTCTTTTGGGGGGGCTTGTGCTAGTATAAGAGCCAAACTCTAGCTTTAGAACAAGTGAAAACAAGGAATTTCTCCTAAGCATGCGGAAGCCAGTTAGAAATAAAAAGTCAAAAAATGTATCTTTTATTCTAAGTTCATTCTTTTGATATTAATTATTCCATCAACTTTTCAAATATATATTCTATAGTCAAACATTGAAAAAGTTGAATTGAAAAGTTGAATTAAAGAAGCAAAATTGGAAATAAAAGTTGTCTTTTTTCTCATAAGTGTCAAACAATGGTATAATTAGTTTTTATCTTAAGTGTCTTCATTTTAGTGATAATTTTTTTATGAGTTCATCGTTTTGTAGTATTTCGTCTTGAGGTCGACCATATTTACTACTTAATAAATCTTTTTCTATTTTCTTTAAGTGGCGGCAGTCGCGAGAGGTTCTTTTAGTATGGTTTCATATATGAGGTGAGCTCCACGCAGATTGTCTGAAATGACAACCTGTTTGTTTGAATTGTTGTGATATTTTGTCTTCAAATGGATTAGACAGGCCACTGTATCTAATATCGTAAGGAACGACCTCCTAAAGATGTCATTGTAGACATTTTCATAAGGGATATCACGAGGAAACACACATTCACGATCACCGCGTCCTTCCATTCCCTAAGACTAACAGCTTGATAGTTCTGCATGGAAGAGTTGGGGAATTATTGAACGCTAATGGACTTCCGCCTTTACACAACTTAAATCTCTAACGCATAACCCTATTCTCATTAAGATTATGATGTACATCATATCGTAAGAGCTCCTTTCGTGAATGAGTATTCTCAATAATAAACGACTTGCTATGGTGGAGGTAACGACTAGTGGAAGTATCGCATTAGGATTTACATCCACTTTATCGTGGTCTTGAAACCCTAAAATCGATATGTCATATTCTTGTCTCTCGCTTTCCATTAAAGAGTTGTGGGAGCTTCATGGTGGAGCTTCGTTTGGTAGACGATCCCCAGTTACAAATAGAAAAGTAAAATATCTAAAGGCTAGGAAACATGTGGTGTCTTTGGCAGTTTGATCAATGTTCATCATCTTCTTCAACTAAGCTCGTTATAGCAGCTTGAAATTTTGGAATCAAAGGGATCTAATTGTGGAAATTTGTAGGAATCTTAAGTCGATTCCCATAAGCGACGTCAATGTTTCGTTCAAAGAATCACAAATGATAAATCTGAGATCGTGAAACAGACTTGTGCATTAAAGAATGCTCTCTGAAGGGGCAGAACAGAAGGAGATCTACAATGTTAGCACTTCAACACTTAAGTCAGTTAATAAATTCATGTAATGAAGAAAGTTTTTAGTAAAACATACTTGTTGATCCTTAGTGAAATACATTATAGATGGGAGATGGTTAAAACCATCACACGTTTCTTTGCGTGAAACGTTGGGGTCCGTTAGATCATATCTGACGATGGATCGAATATGGATCCAATAAGTATAGGTGCACTCAACTCATATATACGTCTTTAAACAGATAATTGAATATATTCGTCATTGACCTGTTGGCCCGAAACAATACTCTACCATTAGAACAAGTGAAAACAAGAAATTTCTCCTAACCCATAGCCAATCATAGTTATGAAAAGTAAAAAGGATCGCATCTTTTTCTTAGTTCTTTCTTTTGATATCAATTAGTCCATCAACTTATCAAATATATTCTACATTCAAATATTGAAAAAGTTGAATGAAAGAAGCAAAATCAAAAATAAAGGTTATCTCCAATATTTTCTCTTGAGTGTCAAACAATGGTATAATTAGTTTTCACTACTTATTTCTTCATTTAGATAGTAATATTTCAACATTTTATGATGACATAGCAAATTAAAGTCAAACAGCTTGCAGCTTTTATGGATATATACATATAGAAAAAAGTATTCACCGCCACACTTAGGAACTTGTGTGTGTGTGGTGTGTGTATATATATACTCACACACACATAGTTAGTTACATACTTCACCTAAGTAACAGATAATCAAAGAAAAAAAAAGGGTTTTATTGAAGATGAAGAGTTTTTGGATTGTGTTGGTTATGATAATCGTTATGATATCTTGCGAGTTCTGTGTTGTGCAAAGTAGAGTTCTTCGATCAGAGGCAGTAAATGCAGAAAAATCAGATGGTTGTGAAGGAAGAGGTGAGGAATATGTTGGAATGACAACATTTTCTGTTTCTTCAAACAACTCAAGCATTCATAATTCTGCAAGAAGCTTGGCATTTAGATTAGCTTCTGGACCAAGCAAAAAAGGCAAAGGACATTAATTGGTTTTCAGATTGTTCTTATTACTTCTTGCTCACATACTATACAGATACTAAACCTCTCTCTATTTTTATTATTTGATCTGTTTTTTTTTTCACTTCTTCAACACAGACATTTATTTGAATAGATGTATTTCTAGTACACATGGTAGAAGAAGCTTGGTACAAAAACTATACTTTGTGACTTATTAGATTAATTAATAGTTAATTTAATTTGTATTTTGTTGTTGTTAATTCAGTTGCAGAAATTGTTATATGCAACTCTTTTCATTTGTCTTCACTTACAATTGTATCTATCTAATGAGCTCATATCTAAGCTCAAGTCTCAACTTGTATTCTTTCTCGATCAATGAAATCATATTTCAGTTCATTTGTTCATCTTGAGATTAACTATAGTGACAAAAGAAAAAGTGAGCCACTTTCGGCTAATATGTGTTTGTTCAGTTAAATAAATATAAGACAATTTTTTTATCGATCCTCAAAAAAGAGAAACCCTGCTAGAAATCTCATAATAGTTCTGATTTTGGAGATGCATCTTCGAAGTTATTTTTTTTCTTACTTTCTCAGAATTCAAAGATACATCTTCGAAAATACTCATTTTTGGGTGTTTTCGGAAATACATCTCCGAAAACACATATTTTTACATTTTCCATTATTTCGGAGATGCATCTCCGAAATATGCTCCGAGTTTTTCTTCTTTTTCAAAACAATGATTAATCTCATATTTTACATTAATCGACAAAATAGAATAGAATAAATACGAATAAAATATAACACGTAAATATGAATAAAATCCCAATATTATAAATACGAAAATAGTTGTACGGGTAAGTGCTCAGTGTTAACATAATACAACCCGAATACAAAAAAAATCAAGAATAAAACATAAATAGGCAACTGCTACTGAGTGCACTTCCGAAAAAACCTGCGACTCCATTTTTTTTCAGAAACCCATTTCTTCTTTTAACTCATTCAAAATCCTATTCTTATCATCTATACATTATCATTGAACCATGATATTTTAAACATACTACACTTTGCTAATTGTAATAGCCCTATATGATTATCAATGCAAGAGTTGAAAATTGTAAAACTTACAAATTGTAGAGGAAACTTTTGAATGAGTAGGCCTTTGAATGTTGCTTTTGAATGAGCCTTTGAAGGTTGTAGAGGGAGTTTAGAGTTCAAAGTGCAAGTGTAGTAGGAAGAAATTTGAGAAATTTGTGTTTTAGGGTAAAATGAAAAAGGGGAGGTTGTTTTGTTTAAACATTAAAATGCAGGTGTTTTCGGAGATGCATCTCCGAAGTCACCCTTTCGGAAATGCATCTCCGAAAACACTTTTTTTTAAATAAAAAAAATGATTTCGATAATTGTGTTTTTAAAATAAGATTTTTTTCGCTGACTCTCTGCTAGGGTTTCGTATGACCAAAGCCAAACGGCGCGTCGGCCGTCCGAAATCGACGGCGGCGGCGCCCTCCAGAACAGCGGAAATTCCTGAGATCACGCCAGATCCACAAGCATTGCCTGTAAGTCCTGCGAAAGCTATCACCAAAGTCCCGGAATTAAAGAATTCTCCTCCGAAAGTGAACCATGAGAAACCGGAGACTGACCAGAGAAATTCGAAGCCATGGGTGGAAATCATTCAAGGTAACCGAAACATTAATAGGGGGATGGCTATTGAGTATGTCCCACCACAAATTGTAAATGGAGAGGAAAAGATTGTCATCGAGGATTGTGACGTCGAAGATGAGATTCGCTACTGGGAGAATGCAGTGATCATCTTTGCATTAGGGGAATCTCTCTCTATGCACGCGGTGAAGGGTTTTATGGAGAAATCGTGGAATTTCGTGTCACTACCTGAATTGTACTTCAATGAATCAGGCTATTTCATAGCTCGTTTCAAGGATGCTGATGATCAAAGTAAAGTCATGGAGCAAGGCCCCTATTTCATATATGGTAAGCCTTTATTTCTCAAATATTGGACTATGGATTTTGAGCTACAGGCTGACCTACTCCGAGTGTTGCCTTTGTGGATTACCTTGCCGAACCTGCCTTTGCACCTATGGGGGAAGCAAAGTATTTCCAAGATCACTAGTATGCTGGGGAAACCGATCACAACTGATGAATGCACAGCACGAAAATTGAGAATCTCATATGCGAGAGTCCTTGTGGAGGTAGACATTACCAGACCGGTGAAGGATACCATAAAAATAAAGGATCAGAGTGGAAAAGAATGGGATCAAAAAGTGGAGTATGAATGGAGACCCGAATATTGCCAGACCTGTCTGAGAATAGGGCATGATTGTGCTATGAAGAAGGTGGTAGTGAAGCAGCCTAAGATATGGCAGAAGAAACCTGATGCTCCAGTCATTGTATCCAAAGCTCAAGAGAAGGAGATTGAGAAAGTTACCCCTGCACCCACTCAGGATGATGGGATTCCAAGCAATCTGCCTGAAGAGAAATGGACCACAGTGACTACTAGCAAATCAGACAAGGCTAAAAAGAAGATAAACTTCTCCCCGACTATTGACATGATTGTTCAAAATGTGTTCACCCCCTTAGGGATTGGAGGATGTCCAGGAGGGGAAAGTAGCAACTCCAAATGATCACTTCATGGAATGTAAGGGGTCTAAATAAAGATGCAAAGCACAGAGAGGTTAACTCCTTCCTCTATACTGTACAGGTACCTATTGTAGCTTTGTTGGAAACTAGAGTAAAACAAATAAATGCTGAAAGGATTAGAAAAAGTTTTGGTAGCATGTGGAATTTCATAGACAATTATTCTCATCATCATAATGGTCGCATATGGTTGCTGTGGAAAAGCCAGGAGGTTAACATCAAAGTGTTGCAAGTTGAGGAGCAATATATCCATGTAGAGGTGCTGGGCCTGGACAACAGAACTTGTTATCTAGCTACTATTGTGTATGCCTACAATCAGCTGGAGAGAAGACTAGATTTGTGGAAACAAATTGATAGCCTTGGGAGGAATGTGACTATTCCTTGGATAGTCTTGGGAGATTACAATAATGTGAGGACTTGCAAAGACAGAATAGGAGGTAATCCTGTTAGTGTTAAGGAGTACCAAGATCTGGATGATATGATGCATAGGCTTGGAATGTTTGAGGCTCCTACCAGGGGGTGTCATTTCACATGGTCCAATAAACAATCTTCAGGAACTATCTATTCCAGAATAGATAGAGTTATAGGGAATGTGCAGTGGTTCCAGGCTTTCCAGGATGTCATTGTGGAAGTGATGCCTCCAGGCATTTCTGATCATTCTCCAATTCGAGTCAGCTGCCTTACTCCACAGGCTAGAAGGAGAACAATGTTCAAATTCATCAATGGTGTCACTAGGAGGGAAGGATTTCAGGATGTTGTCAGATATAGTTGGTGTCAACAGGCCCATGGGACTGCTATGCATAGGCTTTGGTTGAAACTGAAAAGACTTCAAGCTCCCCTTAGGCCTCTTCACAAGCAATTCACAGGGATTCAAATTCAAATTCAGCAAGCAAGGCAGGATTTGATTGAGGCCCAGCAGAAGTTGCAGACTGATTTGTTCGATGGTAATGCTATTGACAGTGTGAAAGTGCATACTAACAATCTCTTGGAGCTCCATCGTGTGGAGGAAGAGTTCCTTAGACAGAAGGCCAAGATTGACTGGCTCAATCTTGGGGATGGTAACAATGGCTTTTTCCATAATTCTGTAAGAGAGAAGAATAAGATGAACAGGATGATCACCCTCACTTCCCTCAATGGTGATATTCTGAGCAGTAGGGAGGAGATTACCAAAGAAATTGTTGACTTTTATACCACTCTTGTAGGAACAAATTCCAACAATCTGCAGGGAATTGATAGAGAGTGCATGATGACTGGCAGTAAAGTTTCAAGGGATGCCTCTCTTGAACTGATCAAACCTATTACTGGTGAGGAAATTTGGAAAGCTCTTGAGAGTATAGGCAATAACAAGGCTCCTGGTGTGGATGGTTTTAATTCTTTCTTCTTTAAGGAGACTTGGCAAATAGTGAAGGGTGATGTTATAGAAGCAGTTCAAGAATTCTTCAGAACTGGGAGATTGCACAAGGGCTTCAATTGTTCCCTCATAACATTAATCCCCAAATCCGGAGAAGCTAAGACAATTAAGGACTGGAGGCCTATAGCATGCTGTAGCACCTTTTACAAAATCATCTCCAAGATCATGACTAAAAGATTGGGGGACTGCATCAATTCTGTAGTCAATGAGAATCAATCAGCTTTCATCCCTGGAAGACTAATTCAAGACAACATCTTGCTTGCTCAGGAGCTGGTTAGAGGTTATGGGAGAAAGCACATCTCTCCTAGATGTATGATCCAGATGGATATTCAGAAAGCTTATGACAATGTGGAATGGCCTGCCCTGCACCAAATAATGTGCTACCTGGACTTCCCTCAGAAATTTATTGACTGGACCCTAGCCTGTGTAACAACTGTTTCTTATAGGTTCTCTGTTCATGGCAGCCCTTGTGAGATTCTCAAAGCCAGGAGGGGGCTGAGGCAGAGGGATCCTATATCCCCTCTCTTGTTTGTTTTGATAATGGAGTATCTCCATAAATCATTGCAAAGGCTGAAGAGTAACAAGGAGTTTAAACACCATCCTAGATGTGCCAAGCTGAATATCATCAACATATGCTTTGCTGATGACATTTTATTGTTTTCCAGGGCTGATGTACATTCGATCAGGTTAATTATGGATAAGATAGAAAGCTTTGCTCACACTACAGGTCTCCACATGAGCAAACCCAAAAGCAAGATTTACATGGGAGGTGTAGATGACATCACTCACCAGGAGCTTCTGCAGGTGACTAATTTCCAGTTGGGTACCTTGCCTTTCAAGTATCTAGGTGTTCCTCTAGATAGCAAGAGATTAACCATAGCCAACTGTCAACCTTTAATAGATAAGATGCTAGGCATACTTCATCATTGGTGCACCCGTATGCTTTCTTATGCAGGGAGGGTACAACTGATCAAGAGTGTTATTTTTGCCATTGCTAACTACTGGTTACAGGTTTTTCCCTTGCCAAAGAAGGTGTTAACTCATGTGGAAAGCTTGTGTAGGCGGTTTCTTTGGACTGGCCAGGGTAATGAGAGCAGAAAAGCTCCTATCTCTTGGGAGAAAGTGTGTGATCCAATAGCTGCTGGAGGCCTCAATATTACTGCATTGGGGCTGTGGAATCGAGCTATTATAGGGAAGATGCTTTGGGATCTGAGCCACAAGAAGGATAGACTTTGGATTAATTGGGTGAATCACTTCTATTTGAAGAACAATGCAGTGGAGACTTACCAGGTAAAACAAACTGTTTCTTGGACTATTAAAGCTGTGTTCAAGCATAAACAAATGTTACTCAACACTGATGCGTGGGTGAAATTCCAGCAAGTGGGGAAGTACCATACTAGATCCATGTACATTGCTTTAAGAGGGGAGAAGCAAGATGTTCCTTGGAAGAATCTTATGAGAGGCAATCTATCTAGACCTCGAGCTACTTTTGTGCTTTGGATGGCTTGCCATAGAAGATTACTTACTAAGGATAGGCTAAGCAAATTTGGCATTGTCAATGATGGAAAGTGTGTCTTTTGTGGAGATGCTGAGACGTGTAACCACCTGTTTTTTGGCTGCAGGAAAACTAGAGAAATTTGGGAGAATTGCCTAGCCTGGATGCAATGGCAGCGACGCCCGTGTGACTGGGAGCAGGAGCTCGAGTGGATTACTCTTCAAGCAAGAGGAAGAAGTAACCGTGCCAAGCTTCTCAAACTTTGTGCTACGGAAGTTATCTATCATATTTGGATCTGGCGCAATAGAAAAATCTTCCAACAGGATGATGGGAATGATGTTAGTTTTATACATCTTAGGGACTTTGTCAAGGAGTGTTCCAAGAGGGATAGGAAAGTATGGGAATACTGTAATACTCTCTAATTAGATAGTGTCTTTCTTGATCTTCTTAGTTTGTGTTGAAGCTTGGATCTAAGGATCAGCTAGTTTGTAACTGTTTTTTGGAAGTAATATATTCTTTTAATTTCTCCACAAAAAAAAATGATTTCGGAGATGCATCTTCGAAATGCCCATTTTTAATGACTTCTGAAATATACTTTCGAAATAAAGAGGCGTTTTTGGAATTTCGCAATAGTTTCTAAAAAGGTAGGGGGTGGATAAAAAAATTGTTTTATTATAGATTGTTATTTGAAGATTCAGTCACTAATGGGATGATTATTTATATTTATGTATTAATGTAAATTGATATTTATAAATTAATAACATTTTTAAAAAATTATAATGATAAAACTAGTCAGAGACCCGTGATGTCGCCCGGGTGCATTAATTGTGGTGGAGTATTTTTTGAACGATATGAAAAATGTGAAGTAAAGAAGTTTGATCAAATTACATATATAAAATGAAATTAACCATTAAAAAAGTTTTACTAATAAGATATTAGTAGTATGCAAAATTAGGTTATAAGTTAAAATAATGATTCACAAAAAAATTTAAGATAGGTCAAGAACACAATAGCAAAATATGGCCAAATAATTTAATAATTAACGGTCCAACAACAATTAAAAGAAAGGGATATGGATCACTATAGGTTAAAGAGTAAATAAAATTAAGAAAAATCATTAAAGGTATAGTCACATGTGAACATTTCAGAAAGACATGAGATAAAAATTTTAAGCCCAATACACCTCTAATAGAAGACCCTTACATTATTTGATAAGACTTGGTTATTGGTGATAATATAATTATTATAAAATCACTAATAACCAAAAATATTTAAAATAAATATGTAGTAAATCACCGACATGATAAATCCAATACGTCTAAAATAAAAATAAAGAAAAAGGGATTATTAATAACTATAAATATTTAAAAATATTTTATTAACTAAAATAAAAAAGGAATTATGGTGATAGTGTCCCGTGAAAATGGTGATATTTTTGTTTGATTTAGTTGATTCCCATAACACTTCATGATATTGTTAAATTGAATAAAAAAATTCTTATTTTCTACAAATTTTAAAAAATTGATAATTTGATACTTTTGATAAGTATAAATTAATGATAAGAATGATTTGATACATGATAAAAACTATAAATTATAAATTAATATAATTAAATTGCGGACATGCAAAATTAAACACGGTATTTACATTATGATTTTAACAAAATATTAGTAAGTTAAATAAACACAACTTTTATCTCTATTTTTCTATTTTATTTTGATTGTAATTTTTCTCTTCTTGTCTCTATTTCTCTAATTGCAAATAATTTTTTTTAAATGAGTTTGTAGTGTGACAATGAGTTCAAACATAAAAGTGAGATAGAAAAATACCACTGCCTTTAAGTAAAAGATTAGTTCACTGTAAAGTTTTTACTCAAAAAGATTATTTTTTAAATGTATAAATAAATTATAATAATGACTATTAATTAGTTTCTGTTTTATAATAATGGCCATTAATCAATGTTTAAATTTTGCAATTGATCAAAATATGAAAAAAGAATATTTATATTTATTGTATCTGTCCATACTCATTTTACAGATTTTTATGTCATAATTAAATATGATTTTCATCATCCATGGCTTACATGCGATGCCGTCATTCATACATATGCATAAAATATCACTTATTCAACATAATATAGTTTACACCAAAAAGAGTGAAAATCAAAGCAGAACACTATGAGATCATCACACAGAAAACATAATGATTAAAATTCTAGGCAATAGATACTATTTTTTTATAGAAGTAATTCTGAATCTTGGAAATATTTAAATCCTTCATTCACTTCAAAAATCTCTTGTTGATTCTTTCCATCCACCACAGCTCTGAGCTCTCCTCCTCTTCATTGTAGCCTTGTTCATAATTTCTCTTCAACCAATAATTAATAGTACATTTGAATAGGAATTATAAAAAGTCACAAAACATGAGTAAAAGTAATAGAAAAACATATTCTACAACATTATTATTACCTCGTGTGTAAAAGTAAGAGCCACCTTAATATCACCACAATATTCATCTTCCTTCACAAGTTAGTAAACACTCTATGGAAGACTATCCTCTTCAAGCACTGAATCCAAAGGAATTCTACACAGAAATGAATGCATATTTAGTATGCAAAAATTGTTTTTCGCATTTTTGTGATTTTTCGGTTTTGCTCGTCAACCTTGGATGGAATAGGTACACCGAAATCAACTGATTGTAGGGAAGCAACCACATAAACTGGCTTATTGATACTCTTTGCAACCAATGCAATTTGATCAACATATTAGCATGACATAAGATAGAGGCGATCAGAATAATAATAGATGAAACATGGATTAAAATTGGCTTGTGCATAAATTTAGAGTTAGTAGGTCAATAGGGTAGCATGAAAGCAATGATATAGATAAGTTATCAGTTAGTAGGCCAATGACATGTGTATGTGCTACTCATTAAGATTTGATTCGAAATGAAGAAGTAATAGTTACATTATTGTGATGAATAAAGTCACTTTACTGATATAGCAGATTTGATTTTGTTTTCAATAAATCTCACTTAAGGTAATGAGTAACTTAGCAGTAAAGATAACAGAAGTAAACAAAAGTATGTAGTAGCTGAGTAAAAAACTCAATACTTTTGCAGATGGAGTTAGTTCTTTTTCTTCACAATCTGTAGCAAAACATCAAAATGTCTCAAAAACACAAACTTGGAGCAAGTTTGAAACAAACATATGCAGAAAAAAAGAAAAATCAATATAATAAACACATTCTAGGGAGCGGAACCACTTTGATATGGCACCAACAACATTATCAATCAGAAATTCAGAAACGACTAATTAACATAACGCCCATTACGGGTAATTGGACACACTGTTAGTTATCCCCCAATATACTAAAAATATTCCAGGGTGCGGGAACCCGAATTGAGTACCATCTTTGATCCTACTTGTTTTGAAATTAAGCCATTTCCATGACAATAGGTCTTGAGGCTGGCTGCTGCTCTAAAACTCCGAATCGACACACTGCCAGCAATATTTCATCACCTTACTCAAAGATTCACATGTTAAAACATCCCTCATTTATGTAAAATTAGCAATCAATATGTTTGTATTTAAGCAACTTAGACAAAACCTAAGAATTGAAAACTTTTAAAGAGTTTGGAACTGTTAAGCAAATGTTAATCTTAAACGATGGAGCCTCCAAATATTGCTTTCTTATAAAAAGAAAAGTGAATGTTAATGAACTCTTACAAGAAGGCTAACTGCCTTTTCTTCCATAAAACCAAAAACAAACCATTAAGTTCAACAATTTTGTAGAAGTTCAATAATAATCAGAAATGATAAATCAAAAAAACACATACACCTGCTTTAGCTGGCCATTTTTACCACTAATGGTGGAGACAATTATATGTCCAGTTTCGATCTCATTTTCATCCACACTCACAATGGCAGCTTCCATTTCCATCAATGCATAAAAGACTAAAGTTGGAATAAGTTCAAATAATTTATAACCACCAAGAAGTCCCCTTCAACACAAAACACATCCTTTAGAATCATAGTATCAAATGTATATGAAGGACACATGCAGGGAAACAAACATAAGTTTAGCATACAATTTGTAGAATATTGACAATAACCATGAGATACTGTATAAATATCAACAACCTCATATATAATGAATTTACCTTAGGTGCCCACCTACATACAAAATAAGGTGGAAACAGAACCACAAGAAACCAATGTCAAAAAACTTCTAAAAATATCAACAATAATGGTTCTTACAAGAAATGGAAAAGGAAATCATAGCAGAAAGATTGTGAAACTATTTTGGTACTCAAAACATATCAGAATTCGTTTTGTCAAAAAGTCATTCTTACATTTTGTCAAAAATTCATTCTTACATTTTGAAGTCATCACTTACAGACTTTATCTTTCTTGTAGGACGAACTTCTAGCTTAACCTGTAACAAAACAAAGCAACAAAAGCCCAACATGTGACACAATGGAAAGAAAGAAAACGAAACTAATCGGAAAAAGAGGAAACAGACTCATCTGCAGCCATCGTTTGTGTCTCACATCATCTCGTCGGAACACCACCTCCAGTCACCGGCCAGCATGCATCAAACAACACCACTACATAGAAACTTTCGTTTTCAGCAACAAAATCATTTGCATCTTTAGGATTTAGACGAGAGAGATGCTTCTTACCTGAGTAGAGATGGTTGAAGGTGAGAGTTGTTTTTCAGACGAGAAATAGAGAGAGAGAGTGAGAAATATGATAAAGGAGAGAGAAATAGAAGTGGATGAGCTGATGAGGAGAGAAAGAGAAAGAGAGAGAAGTTTAGGGTTCACAAAAGATCTGAAAATAGCTTATTGGGAAAAAGTGAATTTTGAAATTTGAAATTGTGCTAGAAACAAAGGGTGTTATGGAGGGAAAATAGACTAAATTAAGTTGAACCAATGGAAATGTAACACTTGTTGAAAAAGTTAAAAAGTTTGTGATGTATTTAGTTAATTACGAAAATGCCCTTTTTTCTTTGTAAATGCAAAATATGCGAAGGATAAATTGATAAGTTTGGTCAATTGATTAGTATTTGCTTTATAGTAGAAAAGTATAGGCATTAACAATAAGTACTGATAAAGGTAGACTCTTTTTTTTTTATGAGATAGGTAGACTCATTTTAAATACACCAATTAGCCACCTTATTAACTATATTTAAAAATGTTGTTATTTCATTTAAATAGAAGGTTAATTCAATTCAAATTCAAAATTATGGTTAATTCAATAGTTAGTGTTTATTTCATTTAAATAGAAGGTTAATTCAATTCAAATTCAAAATTATGGTTAATTCAATAGTTAGTGTAACTATAAGAATTAATCACATTTTACAAAGTTATAAATTATTAAACATAGTTAAGCTAAGAACATAGTGTAACTTATAATTTTTAGTGTAACTTATAATTGAACTAATCTTTCATTCAGTTGACCTAACAACATTTTTAAACATAGTCAAAGCCTGCTTAATCAATCTAGAAGCGCTGTTTAAATTTATTAAATGGCCTAAATCTATATAGAAAGAAAATAATTAAAAAAATTGCACCAAAAATAAAATAATATATAAATTAAAGGAAACTGTAAAAAAATTCAAAGTATTATTAAAACTAATAATATTTTTTATACAATATAAAGTTTCTAACTACTTAAAAATATCCTTCCTCCGAACACTTTTTTAAGTAAATTCATTAACCAAATTTTTATACTTTATCGTTTTTCAAATATTTTTTTAATTGCTATCAAGGATAATCCATCAAATCTTTCTTGTGATATCGTAGACCGCAAATAAGTCTTTAACAACTTTAATTTTGAAAAACTTCTTTTTACATAAGCATAGTCAATAAAATTTTATATGCAATAACCACTACAACACGGAAGGGCTTTAAAAGCGCTTTTTTTGGCCTTTAACAGCGCTTTAAAGCGCTGCCAAAGTCAGCGCTGACGTAGGCTACGAAAGCGCTTCTAAAAGCGCTCTGGTAGACCCCCCCTATGAGAGCGCTTTTTCCAGAAAAAGCGCTCTGGTAGACCCCCCTATAAGAGCGCTTTTTCTGGAAAAAGCGCTCTTATAGGGGGGTCTACCAGAGCGCTTTTTTTGGAAAAAGCGCTCTGGTAGCCCCCCTACTAGAGCGCTTTTACAAAAGCGCTTTGGTAGGTTGCTTTTTATTTTTTCTTTTTTTTTTTGATCTTTGGCAGCGCTTTTTGTAACAAAGCGCTTTAGTAGGGGGACCTTTAAGAGCGCTTTTTAAAAGCGCTGTCGTTGCTAAATGAGATATTTTAAAGTGCAGCCTATAATTTCAGCCTCCCAGGTCGACCTGTAATATTTTCGACCTGTAATATTTTCAACCTGTAATATTTTCGACCTGTAATATATTTTCAACCTGTAATATTTTCGACCAGTAATATATTTTCGACGATATATTTTCAACCATAGGTAGGACTATATATATACTAATATAATACCATTATAATATCCAAAACTATATATATACATCATTATGTCAATCAAACTAAATCTCTAACATCAATAATATTATACTTCAAATATTAATTGGCAACAATATGAACAAAGTTAGTAACCATATATTCTGGAGTACTATAATATTCTCTTCAAATCGACACAAATCCTACTACATGAATAGCTGATGAATATAAAATTGACACAATTCCTCTTTGATTTCTTCCAACTTAAGTTTCGGGTAAGAAGCAGCACGGAATTCGTCAAAGTACTACAGAATAAAAACATAATATGAATGATTTAGTTAAATGTAATAAATTATAAGAAGTTATCTAATTAAGTTATAAATCCATACCGTGATTGGAATCTCTAATTGATTCATTTGAAGGATTTCTTTCATAAACCTCAAAACAAAGTATCCGCAGTCTGAACTGTTCCGCTGTATCAGACACTACATAGAAAACAAATAAGAATTTATAGTTGTCTTGTTTTATCAAGTAGCATAAATATTATAAGCAAAATTGTGAAAAATAATGTACGTACCTGCACTTTGATCCAAGTAATGTTGTTTGATTTAGTCCGGGATACCTGTGCGTCTCGTTGACTTCGGAACACTTGTATTGATCTAACAAAAATATAAAAGCATATATTTAGATCAATCTCACAAATAATTAAATATATAAATATACAAGAATATTTAGAACGATCCCACTTACAAATCAATAATTTCCTTCATAGCCGGATAATTGCTCCACTCACCATCTACCGAATTCAGAAAATATACAACTTCTCTTATCGGGTTGATAGCAAGCAACAACCAGTGTGCTCTATAAATTAAAAGAATAGGTTATATAAAAATTTTGCTAAGCAAAAGAAACAAAGATTAAATGAACCAAGAATGAGAAACTAACCCTACTGGTCGGGTATTATACGCCCAAAGAATCAGACTTTCTGTATTGTCGGATGACATGAATCTATCGACTAAGCGCTGTCTAACTGATTCCGGTTCCGAATCAATTGTCATTCCGCTGCAATGGGCGGAAGACACGAAACGGAATCTGTTTGACAATGCAGTCCCGCGCAACACTCTGTCATGCAACAACCTTAAATAAAAACATTATAAACATATTAGCGGATGAGTGAAAAACATAATAAACATAATGTGTAAATAAATTGTTCGACTAATTAAATAATATATCGGATGATCAGTGAATATTACCGGATGTACGAGTGCATATTAGCGACGCCTAGTTGTTCTTGTGTAAAAATCTCTTCCAAGTCATCTATTGCAATATGTGAAATGAATTCAACACCAAAGATACCTTCCTCCATATTGATTTGACGGAGAGCACCTTCCTTCAAATCAGACATATCAACAAGTGTTCCGAGCGTCGTCCGATATCGAGGAAAAAAAGCACCACCTTTTTTTGCCGCTTGCTTCGGAGGACCCTTAGGCGGTACGCTACGAACGACCTGTGTCAGTTGTTGTGACTCCCGAGCAGATGCCTAAAAATCAAATAACGATCGATAAAATATAAAATCATGGAGTTTTACATTCAAATTATATATTAACACCTTAAATGTACCTCTTTTAGTGATGCAACAGACTCCTCCTCCTGTAAAATCCCTTTGCCCTTAATTGCGGGTTTTGTAGGAGCAGTCTAAAATTAAAATGTAAAAAATAATTAACGTAACGGTGCAAAATTGACATTAATTCAAAAACTAAATGATTCATAATGGTTTTGAATATACCTCATCACCAATGATAATGAGCTCCGAGGGCCATGCAACAAATGACCCTATTGCATCTCGCAGCAATGTCGTCTCTGAGACCATGTCAGGTACCGGTAGCACCGCATCATGATCTAATACAACATCCACCGATACTTTCAGGTGTCCATCCGGGAGCGGTCTATGGTGAAGTAAATCTCCCACAGTGTTGTGCACTTTTCCCTTGCCAACTAGGCGATAAGACGGTGACGATAAGTATAGTTGGCAAGAAGAAATGCCCTAAACCAATAGTAAATATAAAGTCATTATCGTTAATAAAATAGAACAATTTGTAAGGAAAAGAAATTTATAATTACCTCGGGAAGTTTTCTTTGACAGTTGAAACTAGCTTTATCACTAGTTTCTTTCACCGATACAGTATTGCACTTTTCTCTCATATACATATCTTTATCTCTTTGCAATTCAGAGACTTGTGCTTGCAATTCCGCCAATTTTTGCAACACTTCTTCATTTGAAGGATTTCTTCTCCTAGGATGCTTGTAAAAAGAGGTTGGAGTCACACCATGACCCTTACCCCTCACCCGACCGGGATACTCAGGAGCATCTAGTGCTCTACTAAGTATGCTCCTATCATCCTGGTCCTCACCGGTGGACACCGATTGCGACAATGTCTCCTGTAATTCATTTACATTTCAATAATTATTAGTGGAGATAAAAAATCATTTATATATTAAAAAACATTTGATTTAATTAAAGACACAGTATTATACTTACACATTCAGCATAAACTCTCTGAACATCGGGATCGACAGCTCGATTCTTGCCCACACGAGCTTCCTTCCACAACACATGTTCAGGAAGTGAAGTTTCCTCACTTTTAGACTCCTCTAACTATGCATTGATACAAATGATAAAATCGTCAAATAAAACACATTTAGACAATTAATTAAAATGCATTTCTATTTACTTACAAGTTTATCCTCTAAGCGTGCATATCCCATACGCCCTTTTTTGTATGGATACGCGGGTTTGGATGCTCTCGCACTATTCGTGGCACTCCTTTTCCGAAAATCTTCATCTCTTTGATTTACAAACTCAGCCCAATCTTTTTCATCAATGAAGATCTCATACTTTTTTTGCCGTCCCGGTGCCTCTTCAAGAAAGTTTCCATCTTTATCCTTAAGATAGGTGTTTGTCAAAAAAGCTTCCACCCTCTATATCTTTTGCCGGCCAAACTAAGTATGTATCGTCTACGATCATCTGGTATCTCAAAAGTCCTCTGCAAAAAAACATACCCATAGTGTGTTAGTATAAGTAATTTAAACAATTTATCGTCAAGATAATAACAACAATTAACCATATATGATATATACCTGAAGCTCGTCCCAAATCGCTTTTTTTTTGCATCCAACTCTTCACTTTTCAGATTCCATTTAGCTATGGAGACCGGAATATGCATACGAACAAGTGTACCAATATAGCTTGTCAACTTTGCAGAATTTGGACCAATTGCTTGTTTATCAGAATTCCAATCCAAATGGTATACTAATCCTTGGTCTCTATGTCGAATGATTCCCTTCATAATGGTGATGCCTCGTGCAACTTCTTTTGCTTCAGTATCAGGTGGAGCATTTGTATCCGTGGCATCTCTTTCTTGAGCATCTCTTTCTTGTGAGTTTTCTTGTGAGTTTTCAGGTGGAGCATCTCTATCCGGAGCCATTGAACCTGTATCAAACAAACTAAAGCACATTAGTACACTATTAATAAGCTAACAATCTGTACAAGTCAAATGGAAGTCAAACCATGCATGTACAAGTAAATCGGAAACGAAATCGGTACAAATCAAAATAAGCGTCAAAAAAGAAAGTTGTCGGAATTGAACGAAATTTACATGGCTATGGTAAAACGTCCCCACGGACTCAAAAATAAAGTCGGTTTTCCGAAATTCAGACCCTAAGCCCGACTTTTGATTACGGGCAGAAGCAAAACCGATAAAAAACAGTCCCGAAGTGTAAAGATAAGTGCATGAGCAGCTCCGGAATAGTCAAAATAGTATAGTTACATGTAAATAAGTCAACAAACGGATACATGGTTCAAAAGTTATGTACAAAACGAGAATATGCACCAAAATTGAATAAGTACTATACTATTGAATAAAACAATCGGTACAAATTGAATAAAGAAAATTTGTCGGAATATGTATACTATTACCTTTATCACTAACGTCTCTTTCTTTTCTTGGTAGGATTGTGTTCTACGCGTCTCTTAACAACGCGGACGATTGGATTGATCCAAATACCCTCATTATGATCATTTCTAGTACACGATTCATTCTCATTTTGATCGTTTCTTGTACAAGATTCAATGCCAACACCAATATCACCTTGATCTTCAATGTTTTCATCAACTATTTTGTTAGATAAAAGCACTATAGACCATTTCGTACTTGTCGGATCATTAACATAGAACACTTGTTTAGCTTGAGAGGCTAGAATGAAAGGCTCATCTTTGTACCCTACCCTATTGAGATCCACTTGCAAAAATCCTGACTTATCCATTCGTATGCCACTATTATTTTCAACCCACTTGCAACCAAATACAGGAATCTGAAACTTCGCGTAATCAAACACCAAAATGCGCTCGATAACCCCAAAATATGACAAATTTGCAAATTTCGGATTTAAGTCATTCGCACTTGATATGTGCATTGCTTCAGCTACCAAGGTAACACCACTATTTTGCATAGTACTTTTATCATCCTGTTCTTTGGTATAAAATGTGTATCCATTAATTGCGTATGCGCTATAAGAAAGCACAATTACACTTGGACCATAGGCTAAACATCTCAACCTTTCTGTTACTGAAGCAGGATCTGAACGATACTTTGAATAAATATGATCCCTAAACCACGGTATGAAACTTCGATTGTGCTCTCGTACTATCCAGTTCTCATTTCTATTTGGATTTAAATCTCGGAGAACAACCTTGTGCATTTCAACATACGGCTCAACCTCAATCTCATTGTGCAGAACATACAAGTGCGCTTGATCCCGTTCGACCATTGATACTGTCACAACTTTATTTCCAATTAGCCTTTTTCCTTCTTTTTTTTGACAATATGAGATTTGGGGAGTCCAATTGATTGAACATTTGACAGATATTCAGTACAAAACTCAACCGCTTCTTCAACAACGGATCGTTCGGCAATACAACCCTCCGGTCGACTTCTGTTTTTCACGTACCCTTTTAATATTTTCATACAACGTTCAGCAGGGTACATCCATCTCATATAAGCTGGTCCGCACAATTGTGTCTCTTTCACAAGATGAACGACTAGATGAACCATTATGTCAAAAAACGAGGGAGTAAAATACATTTCAAGATCACATAAAGTAACAACTATCTCTTTTTGCAATGTTGGTAAGATCGCGGGATCGACCACCTTACTGCAAATTGACCTGAAGAAGAAACACAGCTTAGTTATTGCGCTTCTTACTTTTTCTGGCAGAATAGAACGTATACCTATTGGTAAAAAGTGTTCCATTATAACATGGCAATCATGCGTCTTCAAACTCTTTAACTT
Organism: Vicia villosa; assembly: GCF_029867415.1. NCBI lineage: Eukaryota > Viridiplantae > Streptophyta > Magnoliopsida > Fabales > Fabaceae > Vicia > Vicia villosa. The sequence continues at coordinate 191,035,170 of NC_081183.1, read as the reverse complement.
GAGGTCTTTCATGGACACAAGTCTTCTAATATCTGAAGAGTAGCCTTCTGGAACTTTAACTTCACTGAGGAACTTACACAATGTTTTCTTCTCCTTTCTAGATAGAGTGTAAACAGCAGGTGGCAGATATGTTCGTCTTCCTTTCGTCACGGGTCCCAATTCAGTTCTCATTCCCATGTTTACCATGTCCTTCCTTATGTTGAGGCCATCCTTAGACTTTCCTTGTATATTGAGTAACGTACCTATGACGCTGTCAAATACATTTTTTCAATATGCATAACATCCAGGAAATGTCTTACGTACAACGACTTCCAATATGGAAGTTCAAAAAAAATTGACTTCTTCTTCCACCCACCCTTGACAAGTGAATGTGCAAAAGGCTTGCCAAACTGAGTGCTCACATCTTTCACCTTTTCAAAAATTTGATCACCTGACAAAAAAGGCGGGGCTGTACCATGTTCGGCCTTTCCGTTGAATGCTTTTCTCCACCCACGGTAGTGATGATTAGAATTTAAGAATCTACGATGGCCGAGAAAGACATTCTTCTGACAAAGCTCCAATCGTGTCGTATCGGTTTCATCTTCACAAACGGGACACGCCTTTTGACCTTTATTGCTGTACCCGGATAGATTTCCGTATGCTGGAAAATCATTAATTGTTCCAAACAACATCGCCCTCAAGTTGAAACTTTCCTTCCTATACCCATCGTAAACCTCCACACCGTTCTCCCACAAAAACTTTAAATCTTCGATTAAGGGTGCCAAGTATACGTCTATGTCATTCCCTGGTTGTTTAGGCCCAGAAATTAGCATAGATAACATCATGTACTTACGCTTCATACATAGCCACGGAGGTAGGTTATAGATCATAAGAATCACAGGCCATGTGTTATGCGAGATACTTTGAATACCATGCGGGTTCATTCCATCAGTAGACAATGACAACCGAAGGTTTCTTGCTTCTTTTCCAAATTCAGGATAATCAGTATCAACTTTCATCCATTGTGGTGAGTCTGCCGGATGTCGCAACTTTCCATCAATAATTCTTTCATCTGCATGCCAAGTCAAGTGTCTTGAATCGGTCTCACTATGATACATGCGTCTAAATCTCGGAATTATAGGAAAATACCATAAGACTTTAGCAGGAGACAACTTTTTCTTATATCGAGGGGCACCACATTTAGGACACTCATTCAACGCTGCATACTCGTTTTGAAACAAAACGCAATCGTTTGGACATGCATGTATCTTATCATAGCTCATGCCAATAGAGGACAACATCTTTTTGGCTTCATACGTTCGATTGGGAAGAACATTATCCTCTGGTAGCATATCTTTCATAAGGGCTAATAACTCTGTGAAACTTTTATCCGACCATCCATTGTCCGCCTTTAAGTTGTACAACTTTAACACCGCAGACAATCTTGTGAATTTTGAACAACCATCATACAACGGTTTCTCTGCATCGCTTACCAACCTCTCAAACATTTTGGGACAATCCGCAAGATCTTCTTCAAGCGCTTCTGCAATCTCTTCGACTCGATCGCAATCGTATGTGTCTGTGCAATCGTCGTTTGAAGCATACTTCCTATTACAACTCGACTCAGCATTCCCGTTACTTTTCTCACCATGCATTGTCCAACATGTATAACTTCTATCAATTCCAAACCGTAGTAAATGGGATGCCAACTTATTCCCGTCAAACTTACCCCCATAACAGAAACCCAAGCAAGGACACGGCATTCGAAGCGGGTCTTCGGAGTGCGCAACCGCAAACTCAACGAATTTCCATACCCCTTTCTCGTACTCTTTCGACAATCGGTTTGAATTCATCCATGTCTTATCCATGTCTTAATTAAGCTAAACAAATGCTTCTTGGTTTCTCTATCAGGTACTAAGGAATTCTGTCAAGATAATAAATAGCTATCATCATAATAGAATACCTAATCAGAATACCCGATTTCTTAAAGAAGACATTACCTTATTTCAAGGTAATATAAGTCCACAAACCAAAAAACTGGTTGAGAGACATTAAATTGATATTAAATAGAACCATAAACAACAAACTATAAGCAGAAAATAACAAACTATAAGCAAGAAGAAAGGGATAGTAACCTGAGTTAGACTTTATGTGGGAGATGAGTAGGTTTGAATCGGCGTTGTACAAGTAGAAACCAGAGACTTCAAAGTAACTGTAAAATTAAACACACACACACACGATGCAGTTAAATACAAATATCATAAAAGTGGAGGAACTATATGCAAACTGTAGCACAAACTACAATGATTTTAGAAGTAGAAACCAGATTCCATAAAACACAGTTTCAGAATAGTGCAGACACATACATTCATATCTCATTCAGAATAATTTCAAAAGAAATTTAAAGCGAAAATGACATGAAACAAGCTTTCACTAGGAGTCGCTTTAAAAATAATAAAAGACATATCTAAGTTTGTAACAGACTATCAATAACTCTACTCACTTCTTTATCACTAAATGACTACAATACTAAATGCTTTCCTGTTATCTCTGTATCCTCCAAATTATACAAAATATTCTTCTAACTAACTAACTGCTCTAACTAGTATGTATTGCTACTATAATTCTCCTTTATTTCTATATCATAACTAGTATGCATTTTAAGTAAATAAAAAATCAATGTCACTATTTCATTGAGGTTTTAATAGTTTTTTCCTATTGTAGTACCACTGTTATGTATTTGCCTCTCTAAATTTGATGTCCAAAACTATATGCTTCATCTTGCAAACAAAACAACAGTGGAAGAATCAGAACTACTCTGTCAAAGCAAATAAAAAGACTATGTAAATAAGACTATGTAAACAAAACAACAGTGGAAGAATTAGAACTACTCTTGTTTTTTCCTACCTCTGTCAAAGCAAATAAAAAGACTATGTAAATAAGATCAAGCACTACTCAAGGTTTATCTAACTATCTCATATTTTCAATGTCGTTTAAGAATCAGAACAAAACGACATTAAGCGACATGAATCAGATTTTCAGATTTTTAAGAGCAAAACACAAAATCAGATTATCACCGGACCTATGGCAGCAACAATGCAATGACAGCAAACCCATTCATTAAAACCTAACACAAAACCCTAAAACTACTACAGACCCTAAAACTACAACAGTGAATTTCGCTAACCTTCACAAAGTGAAACTGCTCAGCAAGAACGACGGCGGCGGCGAGAAGATGTTGAGTGGTGGTCGGTGTTGTGGAGGTTGGCGGCGGCGATAGACGGTGGTCGGTTTTGTTAAGGATGAACGAAGAAGAGAACAGTACTGAGGGCAGTGAAGAAACAGTGAGAACGATGAAATAATGAAAGGTACAAAACGCGTCTGTTTTAATTTGTTTTAAAAAATTTAATTTTAAAATGACCTACGTCAGCGCTTTTCAAAAGCGCTTTCATAGGTAACCCTATACCAGCGCTTTTTCGCTAAAAGCGCTTTCGTACCATATACCTATACCAGCGCTTTTTGAAGCGCTTTCATATCTACCCCTATATCAGTGCTTTTGCAAAGCGCTTTCGTAAGGTGGGCTATACCAGCGCTTTTGAAAAGCGCTTTTGTAGACATGGGCTATACCAGCTCTTTTTTAATGTTTTTTTAGCGTGTTTTTTAATTTTGTTTTTAGTGAAGCCTATGCCAGCGCTTTTTCCAAAAGCGCTTTCGTAGCTGTGCTGGCAAAACTCAAATTTGGCGTAGTGAACTGTATTAGGAAAACAATTCAAGCCTTTTAAAATAATAATTTATTAGTAGGTTTTATAATTTCTTCAGGCAACATTTCTCTTAGTAACTTTAACTCCTCAAAAAATTCATCCCGATCAATATCAGATTGTTCATTATGTTTCAATACTCGTTCAAAGTTACTGCAACAAGACTTCAAAGTTGCATCATCCAATGATTATATAACTTGTGAGAAGTAAGCAAGAAACCAAAAATACTTTCATACTCGACTGTTGGAGTATTCAAATTATCATCAAACTATCTTTTTCTTTTAATTATACGCCTTTGAGAAAATATTGGAGCGATATTCAATTCAACCGCAATTTTTTTAGCATTAAACAGTGCCTTATTATAATGTGTTTCTCTATATTCTTACAAAAATGAAATCAACTCCCTTATTTTTTCCATAGCAACATCAATATGCATTTTCTTTTCCTATAGAAGCTTGCTAACAAAATTATTTGCAAATAATATTTCAAACCAAATAATTATAGCCATCAAAAACTCAAAATCACCAAGCTCATTTGTTGCTAAGGATTTAGCTTCATTTTGTATTTTAGGATTGAGATCATTTTCTGACACTTCAAGTAAAACTTCTGTAAAATCTGACATTTGAGTTCTTATAGATTTGACACTTTCTACACGACTCTCCCAACGAGTGGATGATAATGCTTTTGGAGTCAACCCTTTTGCACTATGTTTCAAAATTTGCCATCTCTTAGTTGAATTGACAAAATTCCTAGCTTTATTACAAGAGTTAGCCTTATCAACAGTGGCAAAGTGGCAAATTAAGATTGTGACAATCACAAGGAGTATAAAAGACTCTTGAATTTATGTCTAAATATCATTTTTGTACACCTTGATGTTTTCCTTTCATACTTGACTCATTATCATAACCATGTCCTCCCACATCAAATAGGTCAAGACCAAATTCTTTCAATTCATTTTTGTAAAATATCAAAAAGTCATTGGCCAATTGTATCATTCGCATTCAAAAATCCTAAAAATGATTCCTCAATGATAATAAACGTCTAAGATAAAGTAAGAAAGTTTGGGACCAATTAGTGTAGTTGAGTCATCTAATTTTTGAAAATTAACTTGAAGATAGTTATTATGATCCCACCTCCGTTGTTGAATGATTTAGCGCTACCTTAACCACCATCACAATCATAAGCATAATAGTTGTTAAGAATACCTATGTCGTAACCAAATCCACCATAAACGTTGTTATGTGCGACCAACTCTAGTGGAACAAATCCTCGTCCACCACCTAGACTGGACTCTAGTAGAACAACTCCTCATCCACCACCTAGGCTAAACTCTAGTGAATTAAAACCCTGTTCGCTGCCACGACCAGCGGCTTGAACTTTTTGAATGTCACGGTCGTTGTTACCTTTGTTTGGGGTTCCAGTGCCACCACTGACACCAGCTCATATGTCTAGGGTAGGATCTACCATTAATAGGGTTGAGTCGAAAGAAGGGTTGAGAGAAATGACATATATATATATATATATATATATATATATATATATATATATATATATATATATATATATATATATATATACACACACACATAAGGCATCTTTATTGTGATGTATTATTATGAATACAGAGGCATCTTTTATAATTAAAAAAAAAAAAAAACACAATGAATCAACCCTTTAATTTTAAAAGAGATGTAAAAAATAAACATAAATTTAGAATAACTAAAAAAATATTAATATATCATATTTTAAACATAAATTACTTTTATTATGGCTCATTGCATGCATATTTGATTAAAATGGGTCGTCTCATCTTTTTGTCTTCAGCTTTCAAGCTTTCAAAGTTACTCCAAATCCATTGGTTGATATGCAATAAATGAATAATAATTTAGCAGATAAATAGATATTGAATAGAATCTAAAGGATAACATAAGTGTTGAACAAAACAGTAGAGAAAAAGCTGTTGAGAATCCTGATCTATATTCAATACATAAAAGCAATCTGAAGTAGCATTATGTAATATCTAAATAACACACTTTAAAAATTTTGAATTGAGAAAGATAAATCGATGTGTAGTATCTAAATACCACAACAAGAAAGCAAATTTGTTCAAAACTTATTTCACCATTTTCAACAAAATTCTTGTGAATATTTTATAAAATCTCTTTAAACCCACGTTTAAATTGTTAGCTCACACGCAAGTAAAATATTGAATCAATCAAGTGTGAAAGTATTGGGAAAACACAAGAAAGAGATTTAAATTGTGATCATTATTTAAAATTTTAAAAAAATTGATTTCTATATAAAATAGCTTTTATTATTTTAAGCAAACCACTCAAATAAGATAAAGAAAATAAGACACTCAAAGAAGGGAAAAAGGAAAACACACAAGTATTTTAATTCTAATTTACCACTTGTTACATCTAGTCATCTGATTACAAAGATATGTGTCTCGTTTTAATCAAAAACTTAATTCACTAATAACAAATATTGTTTACTCTATCTTTTCAAACTACATTAGTGGTTTCATCTGCCTTATCGAGCAACAAACTGTAATGTGAAAACTGTAATGCGATGACTAGATGCGGGTTTGCTTATGGATTGACACAGTCATATTTAGGAGATGAACTTCTAAAAATAATGTTACAATTCAAATCTTATGTCAACTCAAATGTATGAAAACAACTTGATTTATTTATATCATAACCTATTAACTCTCAACATAATGGAAAAGCATTGAAGCTTTTAATTAATTCTTGAATTTTTTCTAGATATTCCAATTTATATTAGCTTGCCTTTTTTTCCTATTTTGCATTGCATGGTTGTTCCAAAAAACCATTTCATGGTAACTATTGTATTTGATGGTAGTAGAAAATCCACTATTTAGACTAGATTGTCAATGATTGTTACTGTCCACAACAATGATAACTATGGAAACAACTTTATTCAAAATAAAGTTCCTTTTACAGAGCTAAGTATATGACTCTGGGGAATAGTCATTAACGTTGTAAAGAGCATATCAACGTATTATCTATTGAACCTTCTTATACTACTTTAAGATGTATTGTACTTCCATATAATTGGGAAATCAGATGATCCAAAGTACCAAGTATCAAAGGGGAGACTTGATTTTTTTTGGACATCTTCAAGTAAATGCTTAGTTTTAAGGCATGGTTGTTGATCAAAAACTATGGATTATAGGGGTTCTTAAGACAATTAGTTCTATTAGAACCATGAACAGTTGAAAGACAACTAGTTAAACTTTCTCTCCCTTCCGAAATTATCAATTCTACTTGAAATCAAACATGTCAAACTCAATCATAGATATCTAGAATCAATTCTAAATACTCCACACATAAAACCAAACGTACACTAAGATTGGTAATTGATTCCATTGAGTGAGGTATAACAAAGACTGTTGCAGAACTTTCACTAAGATGAAGAAATAGTTTTGAAACAGATCAGAAACTCCATTCCCAAGATCAATGACCATAAGAATGGAAGAGTTATGAGGCATGGCGAGATCGTGCCTAAAGAACTCGCGAAATGCCATTGATACCATATTATAAAGATGAACTTGAGAGAGAAATTGCTTAGAATGACTTCAATTGACTCTCATTAAACAACACTTATACAAGGGGAAGAAGATAACTAACTTAAAACCACCAATCAACTAACTAATCTACTTGAGCTACATCTCAACCATTTTCTTAAGTATTATTCTAATCTACATTCTCTCACACTCATAAGAAAACATCTACAATATAATACAATAATGAAGACAACACTTGTTAATAATAAAAATTCTTTTCATTTCTCCGTATCAGTTTCAGTAACACTCTATTTACGAAACACAAACATCCCTAACACGATTCTGATACGGACACGATAATACCGGTAATAATTAGAAAAAATGAATAAATTAAATGTGATTAGTGTCTGCCCCCGACACAGACACACTACACTTTGTACCAGATGTGTGGGAACTGCATAGCACTCTATGGATAAAGAATTTACTATGAATTTTTCAAACAATAACTTCTCTTAAATGCTAAAATAACTTCTCTTAGTGATGTTAAATTGGCACAAAAAAGAGAAATCTAACATCACTAAACACAAAAATATCTCACATCAAAGGTAAATCATCACATTATGAATGAACAAATGGATTACACTTAGCATACAATTTGATTTGAATGCAACAAATGTAGAACACAATAAGCACAATGGCACAAGAAAAGCTATCAAAGTTACAACAAAAGAACAGATACCGTATCTCACACAAACTGAATATACTCAAGAGTATAACTCTACATCCTCTGATTTCTCCAATTCTACAAAATTCAGATAAACGAATATCAGCATCATCAGAATCAAATCATAACAGAAATACAAATCCTGTAACGATCAAACGCTAAAATGCTAAAATGAACAGTGTGATCAATCAAGACTCGGAAACAGCGATCGAGTCTCCGGCGGGGGAAGCAGTGACGGAGGCATCATAACTGTCATCGGCGAGACGAGATCTAGTTTTAACCGTTTCGATCATGCGCTTACTGATCTCTTTCGAGTATACCTCGAGGATCTGAATGCTCTCGTCGTCGGGGGAAGCGGAAGCATCGGCGACGGAGAAGGACTCGGCCTCGATCTGGCTTGCGGCGACGGAGGCTTCGTCAAGGGACAATGTGCCGTAGCGTTTGGAAAGGACGGAGGGAGTGGTAAAGGTTTCGATCAAGCGGTTGATGACGGCTTCGCGAGTGCGTTGTGTGGGAGGCCAGATAGTGAAGGAGGCGGCAAAGTTGGGCAGCGGTGGCGGAGCCTCCGTTGGGGGCGGCGTACTGGGGGAATAGTCAGGTTGGGGTTGGAGTACCGGGTCGGACATTGTGAGAAAGAGTGAGTTTGAAATGAATTGGAATTGTTATTTTTTAGATTTTGTAGAGAGGGGAGGGGGGAGTGAAACGGTTTAAATTTATTTATTTATTTATTTATTTATTTATTTGGTGAGATGAGTTTGGTGTGTGGGCTTTGGTAATGGGCCTTACTTATGACTTTGACACCTATGATATCAACCATAAATTGAATTGGAAGATATCACTAGAGAAAATTAATCAGAAAAAAAATGTCTTAAAAGAATTTTAAATCTCTCGTGATCTCTTTAATGGATAATCTGTAAGTTCTTTTATAAACACTCTTTAAGTTTTGAAATTTGTCTTGATTCTAGTATATCCAAGTGTCTAACTCACCTAAAAAATTTCAACACAAAAAAATAAACATTTATCTTTACAAAAAAATGAGATAAAAGAACAAAAAGATGAGAACTAGCACTTATCTCATTATCAAATGTCAAGAAGAAACTGAAAGATAAAGATCAAGAAGAAATTGAAAATGAATTAGCATTCATCTCAAAAAAAGCATTCAGCGTAGAAAAGAAAAATGACTAATTAAACCAAATTATAATTAAAAAAAAATTAATCAGGGTGAATTGTTAAATAAAAAAGAAAAATAAAAAAGATGGAGGACATAAAATCTAACTCATCAAATAGCTAGACAAAATGATAGTTCGACATGCCTGACATATCCCTCAAAAAACTTTAACATATATAAATAGGTAGTGAATCTCGGTAAGTGTCATAATCAACAAAAAATTTGCATTTATTAATCTATTTGCACATACATTTTCTATTGGAACAAGTTTGGTTCGTCAACTAATCTTTAGAGTTTTGATGATAACAAGTACATTTGTATGAAGAACAATTTTATTATCTAACGGTTGTTCAATGTGCAGATCTAAAAGAAAGCAACTCTGACTCTGAAGAAGTCAAGTTGAAATGCACCAGATGTTGAGCTAAACATGTTGAATCTGGATATCAGCAGTATCTAAAGATTGGCGTCATCATAAGCAAGTTGTATTAGATGTAAGAGAAAGATTTTGAACTCTGAACAACTTCATCAATATTATCAGAAGCCTTTGTTTCAAAGGAATAACATCTAAATAAATATCTTAAAGAAGTAGCAAATCAAATTCAGAATTTGGGTTATCAAATCAATGCATCTAAAAGAATTTGTCCAGAAGACATCAGTACTGGACTCTAACTCTCTACGACTCTAATATCTCAAAGATTGAAGATTGACTCTGATCAAGCTTCATCATAACCTATTAGAAGCCTCTGAATCATAAAGTTTGATGTAAAGGGAGTATGTGTGAAAATATAATTAAAGTACATCATCACGTGACTACAGTACAACATTTTATCCACTACCCTACAAATCTGGATCAAGGACTATACATTGTACCATTATTGTTCACATGTCTCATCATAGTGCTACTACTGCTACTCTACTCTTGCTTTAGCCAACGTCTCCAACAACTATCTGCTGTGTGGATACTAAATCTCTCTTTCTCTAACGGATCTAACTTTAATCTATTTAAAGAGAATTTGAAAGATTTAAAAAGGTATAGAAATGTGTAACAACAATGTAGACAATGCATACATACCAGATGGATCTAACATAAGGGTTTAGGACTCGATATATAGTTAAATTGTGGTCATCCAGGACTGTGAGACCGTGTCGCTCACAACCACTGCTGATCTCAATTTCGTTTTGATCTTGTTGTTTTTTTCTAATTTCCTGGATGAAAGAATGGTTGACTCTGGGGTTCCAAGTGCTAGTTAACCGAGATAAGACATCGACTCAGATCTTCTCATCCTGAGGAGTTTAGTTTATCTCGAATTCTGCCATCTTTCCCACAACTAGCTTGAGGTACTTCTGGAGCAAGGGGTCTTTTTTCCTAGGTAAGAGTGTTCGCGGTGCGGATTTGGCGGTTTTTACGTAAAAATTCATCCGAACTGCAAGAGAAAAATGTGTGTGGTTCAGTTTGGTTCGGCTGGCTTTTGGAAATAAAATCGAACCAAACCAATGTGGTTTGGGTTGGTTCGGTTTTCTACAAAAAAAAATATTGAGCCATACATACATATATATATATATATATATATATATATATATATATATATATATATATATATATATATATATATATATATAGCTTTGTATTTAGTTATTTATAAGTTATCAAATAACAAAAAATTTAATCATATTTGGACAATAACATTCCATTTAATATACAAAAATAAGATTAGACAAAAGTGGAATAAAAAACAAAAAATAGTAGCATAAAATAATATAAAAATATTATAATAAAATAGAAAAAACGAAGATGAAATATTAGAAAAGATGCAAAAGAAAGAGCATAAGAGAGGAGAGATTAAAGAAAGAAAGGTACATTAGAAACGTAATTAGAAGAGAGAACAATAGAATAAAATTAATAAAATGAAAAGGAAAGAACATAAGAGATGTGAGACTAGAGAAGAAGATGCAAGATGTACTTGGAAAAGAACATGAGAATAATGTGTGATACCGCTATGAGAGATTTGAGAGGACTTAAACTAAAACATTAAGCGTGAGAAAGAAAATATCAGTCGTAATCGTAAGGCTAAGGTATAATAGGTTTGAGTTTGGGTTGGATGTGGGTTAAGTGAAGTTTAAGTTGTAACATGATGCAGTTTGATTCGTTTTGTAAAATACAAATCATAAACCGAACTGAATCACACGGTTTTATTAAAGAATGACCAAATACATTCGAACTATTTTAATTTTTTTCGGTTTCAGTTTGGTTTGGTTCAGTTTGCGGTTTTCTATTAGGCCAGTTCGATTTTGAACACTCATATTCCTAGATTTCTTCCTTTACTTGGGAAACAACCAATTGGGCATTTGTTCGCAATTGAATGCATTATACTCCCATTTATCTTGCGAATGTTATCCCGACAATGACGACCTCATATTCTAATTGGTTATTTGTGGCTGAGAATTTGGATGTTATAGAAAACTCCATTACTAAATCGAAAATATTTTCTAAGATCATAAACGTGTCATTTCCTTTGTTGTTGGACGATCCGTTAATGAAGACCACCCATGTACAATCTAGATCTAGAAGTATGAGAGTCATATCCACCAAGAAGTTGACGAATAATCAGGCTTTCAGAGCTTTCCTTGCTTCAAAGAACACCTCAAACTCAGATAACTCGTTGGATTACTTCATCAAATGTTCGTCTAAATATGGTCAGTAAAGCACATGTTTTAGAGGTAGATTTGTTAGGGACGATTGTGGAATGTGAGAGGAAGTATCGTCGCAATTTGCATGATACTTTCATAATGCTAAGACTTTCTTTTCGATCTTCTTGTATCACGTTTCTGCTTTACCAATGCTTTAGAAAAGAAATACAATGGTCTTTGGTGGACGTCAGATTCTTTAATCAAAACAAACTCACAACTTCTTCGATAACAACTAGGTATAAATACAAACCCCCCCCCCATATATGGTCGTGTAAGTACAAGGTATATAGCCAAGGTTTTCTTCAAAGATCTAAACACTTCTTCAACAGTCGATGAAAAGGTAAAGTGTGTTGTGTGGACTTTAAAATAAATGTACTCAAAGTAGTTAACATAATGTTTAACCTCTAAACAGCCTTATTCATTATTCTCTGGTGGATCGTGCCAACATTCTTTAATTTGAAGGGCATCATATTGTATTGATAATTGGCCTGCTCGGTTATAAAGGTTATGTTTACTCAGTCAGGTATGTACATAGGTATTAAATTATATCCTAAATAAGCATCCATGAATACAATTACTCGATGCCCTGCAGAATGATCTACTAATTTATTAATGTTTGGGAGCCGATAAGAATGTTTTGGGCAAGCCTTGTTAAGATCTGTATAGTCAATACACATCTTCCACTTCCCTGAGGCCTTCTTCACTAACACAATGTTGGCTAGCCATTACGTATATTTGGCCTCGAAAATGAATCGTGCGTCCAATATGCCCTTGATAGTGATGGATCTAGCTTCAGTCTTTTCCGGAGATTGTTTCCTTTGATGTTGGGAAACATAACGAGCGATGGAATCCATATTCAGTTGGTGGCACGTTAAGCTAGGGTCGATGTCAGGCATCTCATGTAGGGCTACATCAAAAAGGTCGACGTTATTCTAGAGGCATTTAATCAGCATTGCTATTACTTCTAAAGGAAGTTTGGCACCTACTTTAACTTGAAGTTACATATCCCTAGGGAGATATTGTTGCAGGTCCCTAACACATTCAGGAGGAAGATGAAATTCTGGTAAGACAGAACTCAGATGTCATATATGGATGCCGTGATATCTGATTTGACATTATATAACAGACAAGGTAGGCAAAATAAACAGTGCAGAAAATAAAGAATACAACAGAATTTGTTGATGCTCTGTCTGTCCTGTATTATTGTCTAATGTTTGGCTAAAACATATAATAGCAGCAAATGGTCAAAATGTGAATCTTGCAAGTTTATAAAGATCAAAACAGATACAAGCAAAATGTTAGATGGAATGTCATGACATCAACTCATGACATCGCGCCTGCAGAACTGGAAGAAAGATTCAGTTTGTATTTAATAGATACAGAATATTCTATGTGAATATTATGTAATCCTATGTGGCGTATATTTAAAGGTCAAAGAATCAAGTCAGAATATTGAAGAGTCAAATATGAAGATTGAAGATAATCAGATCAGAAGATTGGATTCAGCAGTTTCTAATTTAGGAAACTTATGATTAAAAGATCTTATTTGTAGCAGAATATTTTCTGCATATTTGAACCAGCAAAAGTGTTGCGATTTGTAAGCCCAAGTCCAATTGGGATTAGGTTATAAATAGGAAACTTTGTAACCTAGTTTTGTAAGCTAACCAGCACTTAGAAAGATGTAACCATTAGGGTTAGCCGTGTAGGTGAACCTCCCGATTTGTGGGAAGGTCACTGATTTGTCCTTCTCGAACTCTGTAGGTTAGAGAAGTGATTTTCCTCACTCGAAACCTGTAGGTAAGAGTTGAGTATTGTAAGCTTGATTGAAGCTGTGAAGCAGATCAAGTATGTGTTCATTGTTAATTGTGTAAATAGCTGTTGCAGGGTTGTAACAATTAGGTATCACTAGGGAGTAAGCAGAGGTTTTCTTATCTTGGCTGGAGTTCTGAGATAGAGATTGCATTGGGTAGTGACTAGGTAAACCAGAGGTTGTTTATATAAAATAGTACTACTGATAGTGGAATCTTCTTCCTGGCTTGGTAGCCCCCAGAGTAGGTTAGTTAGAACCGGACTGGTTTAACAATTAACTGTGTTATTTATCTTCTGCATTATTTGTTCAGTTATGAATGTTATGACTTTGTCTATAACATCAGGTTCATAAGTGTTAGTTGTTCCTATACAGAACCATGTAATATTATAATCTGGTTATGTATGCTGAACATGTGTGATCCCAGGTCTCATTGACTCTTTCCTAAGAGTAATCAAATAATGAGGGATATTTGTATTCTGCTTGTGCTACATTAATAACAGATCTGATGTCTTGACATCAGAATTGACATCCGAGTCTGTCATACCAGAATTTTTAGAATTATTCACCCAGTTCGGTTCAATCAACCTACTCTGGGGGCATACCAAGCCAGGGATGAAGTCCATTATTAGCAGTATCAATTCAGAGTTAAACTCCCAGTTTACAACTCCTCACTTAATCACTACCCAATGACCCATCTGCCTAGCTTCTCCCTAGATATGGAATATCTCCATTCCACTCCCAATCATGGCAATGATGTCTAGCAGTTAACAACTCAGCCACTGCATCGACGGCCTAATTTCCAACAATCTAAATACACAAATAAATACAACTTGAAGTTGCTTCAAAGCTTCCTCCAAGAACAATACTCCTCTTACCTACTGGCTTCGAGTATCACAGTAAACTTCTCTTGCTTAACAGCTTCGAGAATCACATATCAGTGACCATCCCACAATCCGGGTGGTTCACTTTACAGACTCAGCCCTTAAAAACTACATTGTTAACATTATGGCTGGTACAAAACTTAGGTTACAAAGCTTCTATCTATAACCTATTCCCAACTGGACTTGGGCCTTCAATCACAGCTTTATTTGCTGTTACAAATCAGCAGAATTCTTCTGCTAAAAGAAAGGCCTTCAATCATAAGTTTCCTAAATTATCTCCATAATTAGAAACTGCATAATCTTCAATATTCTGACTTGATTCTTTTGACCTTTAAATCTGCGCCACATAGGATTGCATAATATTCCATAGAATATTCTGCATCTGATTCGAATTAGGCTTAACACATGATTTGAATCATGAACCTGTGTGACTTGAATCATAACCTAATCTAAGGGTGTTCACGGGCCCGTTTTTTTCGGTTTTGATAGAATCTGATGCCCAAACCGATAAAAAAATATATGGATTGGTTTGGATTGGATTTGCACACTTTTGTTATAAAGCCCAAACCGAACCAAATTGAGAAACAACGGGTTGGTTTGGTTTGGATTGGTCGGATACACTAAAAACAAGTATTCATAAATATTTTTAAAAAATATCTAATTTACATTAACTAAATTTCATTAATAATACAAATTCCCTAATTTTTCGTTTCTCCATATAGATTGTGAATGTCACAAATGGAATTTTATTTTTTTTCTTCTTGAAGTTGAATACTTTATATTAGTTTCCATGATAATTATGATATAATTTATACATATTAGTTATGATTGGTTCGGGTAGACGAGTTAGTGGGTAGAATCTAGAAAATCTGATGTCCGAACCAATTAACAACGAGTTTCGTTGGTTTTGTTCAGTTTTGCCTGAACTAAAAAAAGTCCAAACCAAACACTATGGTTTGGTTTGGGTTTCAGTTTGGTTTGGTTTGGGTTTGTCCAAACCAATGAACACCCCTAGCCTAATCATAGGAAAATGGGCCACTTTCTTTATGAGATCATGTTTCATTCTACTTTCTCACTTTACTCAAATCTTGAAGTGCTCTTGACTTGAATCTAACTATTTTTTTCATCTCCTTTTTGCTTAAGCTCAAGCACATATAAAATCATTTTGTTATTATCTTTCAGTAAGAACAAAAGTCAATTTCATAATCAACACCCTCTCACTTTTGAAAAGTTCAAAAACTCTTCCAATCAAATTTCTTTCTTCTTTAACCTCTATTTTGATTTCAGATCTTGATAATGAGATATTTGTAATTGATTAAGGGAGACATCATATTGAAACTAATTGTTCTTGAGTATTGGTAAAGTTTTACAAGGTTCTTGTAAGATTGAGGTTGTACTCATTGGAACTAATAAATTCCAGTGAAATGAATGAGGTTATTCTCTTTAAATTACCTTCATAGTGACTGTGTGGAAGGCTACAGACAAGGTGGGGTTCTTTTCAAATCGTCAGACAGTTCATCGCTCAAGAAATTGATAGGAACAATGGGTGATTGCTATACATAAAGGCCTAGAGCTGATTTGTGATACTGAAGATTCAAGAAGCGTGAATTAAGTAAACATTATGCAGAGGAGTTTGACATTAAGATCTAAACAAGTCAAGATCCAGATAGGATAATTATATTTCTCAGCATTATGTTGGATAAGTGATTGTATGAACTCTTGCAATATTGTTAATAAAAAGGAACAAAGCAACTTCCAATGGGAAACCATTGAAGAGTACAATAGGAAAATCAAGGACAAACGTTAAAGCACTATAATTCCCTGATGTCTTCTCTCTCTCTCTCTCTCTCTCTCTCCCTCTCTCTCTCTCTCTCTCTCTCTCTCTCTCTCTCTCTCTCTCTCTCTCTCTCTCTCTTACTCTTGTATTTAATTTTTCGTAGGATATTGTTTGCTTTGGTTTTTAAATTCTTAGAGTAGTTTATCGTTTATTCAATTTGGTAGCGATTTATCACGTAAGGTTAGGTTTTGTCAAACTTGGTGCCTAATCGAGCTTTAGTGGTGATTAAATTCTAAGAAACTATTGAGTTTAGAATTTGTTGAAATTGAATCATTGTATAAATACACCTCGTAGAGTATACAATTGAATCAATTGAATACCTTTGTGTATCATCATTAAATCATTTTTGATATTTGTGAAGTGGTTAAGTGTTAACTGATTAAGTTTCAATAAAAGTACAATTCTTATATTTTCACTTTGAATCTTCCGCACGCAATATTTTGGAAAATCGGTTGAATTTTTGTTTTAGTTTATTCACCCCCTCTATCTCTAGACCGTTTTCCTACTCCATATTCTCACCCAACATAACTGACCTGGAAGGAGCTTCCCTAAGTTGGACGAACTCAAAATCACCATCTGGCACCGGGCAAACCTCGTATTCATGATCATTTAGGTCAAATGCCCTAAGATCCCTCGGCTCTCCTTCTACTCCTGCTTCTAAGGTCGCGACTGACACCAATAAATCCCTTTGTATAATTTCTTTAATTTGTTAAGCTTCATATACGTTGGCGGTTGCCAAGATCGGTCTTCCTTCCGCATTGTGTTATGTCACTTTCAAATGAATCTAAGACGTCACTACATCTAGTCTTACTAGGAAGGATCTCCCTAGGATATCTCTAAATGCACTTCGGCTCAGTATTATTAGAAAATTGAGGATCATATTTATTTCTCGAGCTTTTTCTTCAACAGTCAATACAAGATCTACAGCTCCTTGAGGGCGGGGGATCGAATAGTTTAATTCTAATAGATTTCCTCTGCTATACGGGCTCATTTCTGCTTGTCGGATTCCTATCAGATTCATCGTATCTGAGTAGAGGATGTTACATGAACTTTTGTCGTCCACGAGAAATCCGGTTGGATTATGATCAACTATGGTGAACCCAAGAATCAGTGGTAGATCACAGTTTAGAATTCCATTGATATTGTCACGGTATAAAAATCCTAATTTCAATCGATCTATTATTTGCTGGATGTCTGCATCAGTTACAAGTATAGAGCAATCCAATGAAGGATAAGTGTTATATGATACGATATCGTGAAATTCAGTAAACAGTAATGCTTGGAAACAATTGATTCAGGTGGTGCGTTGAAGATTGCATCCATAACTATCGGAATTATCGTCTTTGCTTTCCTTATTGTGATTACTAATCTGATATCATATCAAGACTGGCCTTGAGATGAGAATTAGCGGGAATTAAAAGTCAGTTCCCACAAACGGCGCAATTGTTCCATTCAGTAACTATAAATGAATATAGTTGGATAACTATTAATCTTGAATGATAGCTCTGATCTCTTTTACAGTGGCACAAGATGGGCCTACATGATTAGCACTTCAACGTCCAAGTCAGTTCAAGATTCAAGATAAGTATAGTAAAATTAGATATCAGAGTGTGAACCTTGATCGTTGTGTATGAACTATGTGTATACTTTGGGTCGAGTAGAGTGAATTTGAGATGGATTGGGTATTGGTCAATTGGGTCTTTTGACTGGTCCAAACTAAATCTCTAAAAATTGGTGTTAAATCCCTTATCTACTACGCATGTACACAATTTTTCCCGTCTACTAAACATCAACTTCCAAACACCCCAGCCACAAAGTTTTTTTTTATCCAACACAACCAATCACCTTGAATCCATCCCAACAGCCAAACTAATACATCCCCTCGTTCGACACCTCTATCCAAAATACCAACCAATTATATTAGAATTTAACTGAGAACGAATCAAAGTACGACATCGCAACAATCAATGAGTCATTCTTGAATGACGTTGTCGGAAACTTCATGTATTATAGAGGTGACAGAGAGACTTATATTCGATCACCCAATAATGTTGAGAATCAAATAGTACGAATGAACGACAGAGAGCATCTAGTTAATGTGGAGCCGAAGACCACTTTCAACAGTCCGTTCAATATCTATGTTAATTAATAATTTTTAATATAGTTTTTCTATAATTAAAAAATGAATATTTTATTTAGTCTAACTTATAACACATTTAATTTTGTTATATTTTATAGTATTATTTTTATTATTAATATATTATAAAATATTTTTACATTTTTCTTGTTAAAGAATTAATATTATATTTTATATATTTTATATATTTTATTTAATAAAATTAATATAACTAAAAAACAAATTCAAAAAAATAGTTTCAAAAGTCCTTCTGAAACGATTGGCAAGTGCACTTAAAATTTACAAAAGCCCTTCATTACAATGGGCTGGTGTAATAAAAATTTCAAAATACATTTAGTGGGTATTTGGTATAAAAATATTGTTTTAAAGAGGGTAGTTTGAGAATTTTAAAGGATAAGATAATATTTTGGGAATAAAAAGGAAAATGTATAATATGGTATGAAAATTCTCAATGGACTTGGATCCTCTCTTATTTTTTTTCTCCTCTCTTTATCTCTCTTAATCTCATTCTCACTTATCATTAAAAAAAACAAAATATAATTTAGAAAGAGAATAAAGTTGAGAGAGATAGTGAGGATGGAGAGGAAAAGAGATAAAAATGAAGTAGAGGATCCAAATGGATCTTTAAGGTGTTCAATTAAATATTAGATTTCACTTGCATTTTTTTTAGGGTTAAATATATAAAACTCTCCTGTAATGTTAGCGAGTTTTTTTTTAACCCCTGGTAAAGTTTTTTTTGCAATCCCCCCTTGTAATTTCTAGATTTCCTCAAAGAACCCCCTGACTGTCACATTGCAGCAAAGATTCTCCCTTGCTGCCTACGTGGCAGTCCATGTGAATTTTTTTTATAATTATTTTATAATTCCACGTGGAATAAATATTTTTTTAAAATTTTTTTATTTATTTTTTAATATTCTTTTTAAAGAAAATTAATTTTTTTGAATAATTTTGTTATTGCTATTTATTATGAGAGATAAATAAAAATTCGCTTATATTACAGGGGGTGTTCATAATAAAAACAGTAATAAAATTATTAAAAAATAAGTTTAAAAAAAACTATTTTTTTTTAAGAAAAATATATATTTATTCTACGTGGAATTTAAAAATAATTTAAAATTAAAATGAAAAATTCACGTGGACTGCCATGTAGGCAGCAAGAGAGAATCTTTTCTGCTATGTGGCAGTCAGGGGAGGTCCTTGAGGGAATCTAGAAATTACAAGGGGCTGATTGCAAAAAAAAAATTACAAGAGCTAAAATCAAAACTAGCTAACATTACGGGGGTTTTATATATTTAACTTTTTTTCTATTATCGAGATGACTTTGTTAAGAATGTTTTATTTGATGTCTTATTTGATATATTTCCGTGTTGTTGGAGTATTTATGAAAAAGAAGACATCTATGAATTTTTTTACTGATCCATAAGAGAGAAGATTGACATTTAGGCTGACAAATAATTCGGTGTACGGATGAGGAGGAGGAAAACATGCATGTGTAAACTTGACTGAAATTTCTCTACTTATGAGATTTACTTATGAGATTGATGATCAAAAAAATTTACTATGAAATATTTAACTCTCAAAACGGCTTCAATTTATGCTTTCACACCATTGTTCCAACCATTTATGCTTTCATACAATTTATCTTTGATATTATTGATTTTCTAACACTAAAAACAATAAATATTTTTAGAATGAAAGACTATGCATCCCAATATTATGTCTCGTAGGACAATAATTATAGTTTTTAAGAATGTTGGTTTAATTATCTTTAAAAAAAATATAGCCGCAATTTACCTGCTTTTATATAGTTTCAAAGAGATAGGTGCATATTTAAACATATTACAACTAATATAATGTATATTTGAGTACGTATAAATCATGTATATTAGATAACACTTTAAAATAGTAGCTATTATTAACATTAAAAATCTATGTTGATTGTGTTTAGTTGTGATTATTGGATTATAATACTTTATTATATACATTAATCATCTATTAAAACAGTATTAATTATTCAATGTTTTTTGGTCAAAGTTTGATATTAAAATGTTGCTTCATAATGACAAAACTCTTTTCAAGCATGAGTCAAGGAAAAAGTTTTCTTTTTAGAAAGAGTTGTATGAACTGACTTCAAAGTCATGTCTACTGTTTAGTTAGGATATAGTAACCATTCAGAAGAAGCTGTTGAGTGTTATAGTAACACAAACTAGCTGCACAAGAATTTAGCAAAGCAAAACACTATTTGGTTGTACTTCAATTTCTTTTTCTTTTTGTCATTCTATCTTTTCTTTCCTATCTTCTGCTATTATATTCGGGCATGCAACTACAGTAATTAGATACCTCACTGCCATTACTATCATATTAGAAATTGCTTCATCACTTTAAAATTTATATATCATATTCTCCTTCTACAAAAGAAAAATACAAACATAATGAATTTTATATATATATATATATATATATATATATATATATATATATATATATATATATATATATATATATATATATATATATATATATATATATATAAAGATCAAATCTCTCTTAAGTTTTTTTTCCAACTATCTTCTTCACAAATATTTCTCTCTCTACATTTTATATCTCTTCTATTTATTATTTTCTTAACCAGAAATCAACCCTAAACAAACATCAATTTTAAATTCTATTCAGAGAGAATTTTGCTTTTCATTATAATCTCTCTTTTTCAATAAATTAATCTCGCAAGTTGCACGCAGATAATACAAATTTTTATTCATTGATTATTCAATGCATATGATTGAGATGAATATATGTTATTTCATCCATCTCAATAATTTTCATAATTAATTATCATTATTAGCTATTTCATTCGGATTAAGAAAATATAATAAATGAAAAATGGAAAATAGTATTTTTATTAAATTATCTTTATTCATTATTGATGTATTCAAATTATCATTAATACAGGGTGCGAGAATAATAAATTAAAAGTATTAATTAAAAAAATAGAATTTAAAGATAAAAAATTAGAAGTGTATTGGAAATTAAAAACGACAATTAATTTAGAACAATTTTTTTTAGGGAAAAGCTAACATGTGCCCCAAGGGTTCAAGTTAATGAGATATTTATGGAAATATTTTATTGGAACGCGTGCATTCAATGTATTGAAACTTTAAATTTGACTTTATTATATTTAATTATATTTTACTTTTTATCATTAACATGTGCCCTAAGGGCACATGTTAGCATGACCTTTTTTTTATCATATGCGACAATTATTATGGAAAAAGGGAGTATATATTTATACATTAAATATAAATTGCATATATTTAATCTTGCAAAGTAGCCACCATATTACTAACTTATAAGAAGAAAACAACTTCCAATCATGGTTGACAAAATTCTTGAAACAATACCTCTACACATTCAAATTTTCTCATTTACAAATCTTAAGATAAATACATATTTGTATTGACAATGAGATTTGACATAATCATAATGAGTCACACTATTTTTGGCAACAAAAAATAATACAATATTTTGACCATAATAATTTTTGTCAAACTTACTCTCAATCCAAACGTGCCCTAACGATTATGAAGAGGGTCTGATGCATTAGGAACTCTCCTCATCTGAGAGAAGTAAACAGGAATTTGCTGTTGCTGCTTTTGCTTCTGATTCTTCTCTGTCTGAGTTCTTTGTGGCTCAACAATTGAAGAGTCTTCATTTTCTTCTCCACATACTAAGAAAGTAATAAGCAAAAGAAAAACAATTACTACTTTGTGAAAGTGCATGGTTTTTTGTTACCTTCAAAGGAGAAGATAGTGTTGATGATGATGAGGTGGTGACACAAATGTATAGAAATATAGAAAAAGTGGGAGGAATTAAAGGGAAAGAAAGAAGCACATATGATGAAAAAGCTAATAAGCTTTGTTTGTTTGTTTGTTTGTTTGGTTGAGCAGTGTAGAAGGAAAAAGGTGATGCAGTGTTTTTCATTACTGCAAACAAGGGGCACATTCAACGAGACCCCTTTTTTCTTCTTACTTTTGCTTTTATTTATTCTTTGTGTTTCACGAGAAACTTTTGTTTTCATGGGAACCAAAAATTCTAAGGAAAGCTCTCAAAATAAAGAAATTCTAAAACTATCATCCATATTTTTGATTTTTTTTTTTAAGTATTTTTGGATTGCCAATGAATTTATTTTTATACAAAAATATATAAATATAAACTAATTTATAATGTATTCACTTTTACATAACTTAATTTATTTAAAATTAATTTTTTTTTATTTTACCTTTGAACACTTAGAGTTGATTCTAAATATGTAGAATTGCTATAGAGTAAAATTATTTCTATTTTGTAGAATTTATTTTATTTAAAATTAGTATTTAAAGCTTTTTAAATCTAAACATGATTTTTTAATATTTAAATTTGTTGCTTAACTTATTTTTTCATGAATTTATTCAAATATAAATTCAACTCATTTTTTAATCAGAAACATTTTTATATAATCAATTTATTCGTAATCAATTTTTTTACCACAAAATCAAACACACTACTCACTTACTTTATTTAAAGTGTGATAAAATGATTTGATCCGCCAAACATATAACATATTTTTAAAAATTTTAATTTTTAAAGATGTATGACCTGCATATCTGTCTTTTTTTTAACATAAAAAAAATTAAAATTTTAGATTTATATCTTCAATTATATTGTTTTTGGGTGAATATGTTTATTTTTTATTAAAATGCTTATCAACAAATTTGTTTAATTTTTTAAAATGCTAATTTATGAAGTAAATTAACAATGTCATAGATCTAAATTGGTACTAGTACTACTTACTTCACTTTATTTT
The DNA here is from genome assembly GCF_029867415.1 of Vicia villosa. Taxonomy (NCBI): domain Eukaryota; kingdom Viridiplantae; phylum Streptophyta; class Magnoliopsida; order Fabales; family Fabaceae; genus Vicia; species Vicia villosa. The sequence continues at coordinate 191,011,819 of NC_081183.1, read as the reverse complement.
TCAATCTACTGTTGCACAGAATCTGACTTTATTGTATCTTTTAGTTTCCCCAAAATAAGGGTCATTCCAAGATCAAAATATAGCCAATGTGTATTTAGATTTTGGCTCATGTGCTTTTTTCTTTATTACTCTTTGTCTTCACATTACTTGTCTGATTTGTAAAGGTAACGAGTTTTGCTTACTATACCTATTTCTGCTATCTAGCTGCAGGAGGACCCAGTAATCAACACATTGTTACCTAAATATGAGTAAGTTGTTGTAGTCCTCAACTTCCAAGTATCTTTTGTATCTCTCTCAGCTTTTTCATTTTTTGGGTTTTGGTTTTGCTTAGGGTAACACCCTAACATGTCCCTGTCTCACCTCACAGATCATTCATAATTGCTCTCTCATTCTTCCAATGACTTTTGTTTGATCAACAATTTTGACTCAAAATACTAATCAACTACAAGGATTTTCTTTTTTCTTATTTATAAGAAAAAATTTATTTTTAAATTTATTAAAAAAATAATTTATCTAATTTATATATAATTTAGATACATTAACTGTGTAATTTATTTAATTTTTTTATAAATATGATCTGAGAGAATAGTAAAGACGTGTTTGGATTGACGGTGAATAGAATTGATTCTAGTTGAATTGAGTTTAATAGAATTGATTTTAACAAAATTGAGTTTAACAAAATTGATTTATGTTTAGATATATTTATGCAAAAGTGAGTTGAACAATAAATTTCAGTGTAAAAATCACTCAGAATCAATTTTAAAAATAGAAGCTACAAATTCTAACTTCAAATACAATTAATTTTGAAAACAAAATAAATTTTATGTTTAATAAAACAAACATGTTAAAATTACTCAAAATCAATTCTATATTTTTATTGATTTTGAATTTTCCAAAAATTAATCCTAACATGCTCTAAGTAAAGTTTTATTTATTACTTAAATGAGTGGTCATGTCTGTCATGCGAGAGACTAATCAACTACCAAATGCCTGAATAAATGGCTTGATTGTGGATTACTGTATTTAACATTAAAAAACCAGTGGGTATTGTACACTTTTATTTTATCCTGTGCTTCCGTCACAGATACTCTCTTTTTCAACACTTTTAATTCTCTAACCTTCAATAAACATATTTTTTCACATATTTTTCTTTATGCTATATTACCAAATACCAATACATCACAATTATTACATCATTCTATTTACTAGTAGTATCTCTTTTTCGGTTTTAGAACAAATCGTGAACTCATCATCTCCGATGGGAAGGATTTGTTTCGAATGTTTGAGATATTTGTGTGAGACCAAATTATTACACTACATTTAAATAATATCTAAGTGACTTAAATAAATTTTATTTTAATAGTGATTTTGATAAGTAATTTATATGTGCCTCAATCAATTTATATTTGACCTTACAAATTATCAAGATTAAAAAAATATATAAAAATAAGAGAAAAAATAATGTTTTTACTATACTATTCTTGTCATGTATTAGAAATGATAAAAAAATTTAATAATTAGATAGTAGAATTAAAAAAGGTGTATTAAAAATTGAAATTGATCACTCATTTTGGAACACTATTTTATTCAACCATTTTGGACAGAATTGATTCTGGAAGAATTGAGTTTAGTAGAATTGATTTCAACATAATTAAGTTTAGAATAATTGATTTATGTTTGGATACAATGATATAGAAGTGATTGTCATCCATTAATGTTGTTTGGATAGTTTTAACAAAAGTGATTTTGAATTGGATAATTACCAAAATGGTAATAAATTCTAATACAAATAAAAAAGAAAAGAAGTAATTGATAAAAATTAAAGAGGGTAAAAAAGGAAAATTTAAAAGAGTTGTAATAAATAATATATAATATATGTAGAATTGATTCTACTAAACTCAAAAGCTAGGAATTGTAGCTTCTACTAGAATTGCTTTTGGAGTAGGAGAATTGATTTTGAAAAAGTATTCAAACAAGAAAAAAAATCAATTTTCAAGTTGAAGTGTACTAGAAGTGCTTTTGGGACTTGTAGAAGCCAATCCAAACATGCACTTAGTCACATAATCTATGGGTCTTCTCTCTACATACTCAAATAACTTAATCTATTTTTCATCATCATTTCTACTAAAGGTGTTACCTAAACACTCTTTTTAATATTGTCATTTCAAGTTGTTGTGAATTCAATGCCAAGAACAAAGTATAAAACAATGGAAGAATAAAGGACAAGGAAAAAGAAGAACACAAGAATTGGTTATAACTGTTATTCTTTTACTTTCTCTTAGAAAACAAGATTACAAGCTTACAAGAATAATAAATAACCTCTCCCACCCTAATTTAGGATTTGTTGTGTACAATGATGAGAGACTAGTATGTTATTTATAATAAAACCTAACATACTAACTAATGGGCTTTTTCCACAAGGCCCATTACACAAGTCAACTTAATAAACAAGCTAACTTAACAAATTAGGGTTTAAACACTAAAACCTAATTTAACACGCTAACAACCCTAGCATCTTTGACACAAGCATGTGAACAACTTTCGACTTCATGCTTAATCTTGTCGAACCAAGAAGCTACCCTTCGACCATACTAGAGTTCGATCCAATATCTCACAAATCTCCACCTTGGACCTAAATCTACAACAACAAGGGAACAAACTAGCTTTCTTCATGCAGCTTTATCAACTGCATACAGTGGAAAAACTTGCAACTTGGCAACGTCTTTATGATCATATCAGCAGCATTGTCCTCAGTCGAAACCTTCAGCACTTGGGCTTATCCACGCTTGATTCCTCCTCTGACGAAATGCAACCTCACATCAATGTGCTTAGTTCGCTCATGATAGGCTGAGTTCTTCGACACGTGTATTGCACTTTGACTATCACATTTAACAGTGATACCTTTACCTTGAAGTTTCAGCTCCTTAGCAAAACCTTCAAGCCACAATGTTTTTTTCATAGCTTCAGTTAGGGCAATATACTCCGCTTCAGTGGTTGATAAAGCAACAACCTTCTGAAGTGTTGCTTTCAAACTAATTGTTGTGCCAAACATGGTGAAAACATATCCAGAAATAGACTTTTTAGAATACTTACAACCTGCATAATCAGAGTCGACATATCCTTCGATTACTGATTTACTATCTTCACCCAAGGCTCCACCATAAATTAGGACCCTATTCAGAGACCCATTTATGTACCTTAAAATCCACTTCAATGCTTGCATGTGAGCCTTTCCAGGATTCGCCATGTACCTGCTTACAAGACTTACTACATATGCTAATGCCGGGTCTAGTGCAGACCATAGCATACATCAAAGAACCAACTATATTAGCATATGGGATGTTGTTCATATAGGCTCTTTCGACATGAGTACTGGGACACTGATCAATACTCAGCTTGAACTGAGGGTTTGTCGGAGTCACAACTGGCTTCGAATGCGACATACCAAACCTTTCGAGAATCTTTTGTAGATATGCCTCTTGAGATAAGCATAACTTCGACTTCTTTCTATCTCTTCGAATGTCAATTCCAAGAATTATGGAAACAGCTCCCAGATCCTTCATATCGAACTCCTTATCGAGTTCATCCATCACCCTCTTTACATCTTCGACGTTGTTGCTTGCTATGAAAATATCATCCACATAAAGCAACAAAATAACAAATGAATTACCAGGTCGAAATCTGAAGTAAACACAGTGGTCGAACTGACTTCTAATGAAACTTATGCGTGCCATGAACTTGTCGAATCTCCTATTCCATGAACTTGTCGAATCTCTTTAGCTTGCACACATAATCTTCCTTTCCCTTTTCGACATACCCTTCAGGTTGCCTCATCAGGATCGTTTCATCTATATCACCATACAAGAACGCATTCTTCACATCCATCTGTTCTAGTTCAAGGTCGAACTGTACCACCATGGAAAGCAACATTCAAATGGACCTATGCTTCACAACAGGAGAAAACAAATCATTGAAGTTGACACCTTCTTTTTGAATGAAACCCCTTGCAACTAACCTTGCTTTGTATCTTTTCGACGTCACTCCTTCAATTCCTTCCTTAACTTTGAAAATCCATTTACAACTGACTAATCTTGCCTCAGCATGTTTCTTGATCATTTCCCAAGTGTGATTATCATGAAGAGATTTCATCTCATCATTCATGGCCTTCAGCCATTCAGTCTTATTCTGACTCCCCATAACTTCCTTATAGTCTCTAGGTTCTTCGTCTAGAACCTCACTTGCAGAGATTAAGGCATAAGCTATAAGATCTGCATATCCAAGTCTGTGAGGTGGCTTGATGACTCTTCTCGACCTATCTCTCGACAATAGGTAGTCATCGACAGTTTCCTCAACTTCCTCACCATCTTCTGCTTCGTCTTAATCTTGAATATGGAATTCAGCATCAACTTGCTCCACCTCAACAGGAATCTCTACCTGTTCCAGCTCTTCTGCACTTCGACCATCATCATCACCAGTTTTCTTAAAAGTCATCTCAGCTTCATTGAAAACTACATCTCGACTGGTGATACACCTCCTGTGACCTGGCTCTAGGCATCATAGCCTATAAATTTTGACTCCTTCAGGGTATCCCATGAACATGCATTTAAGAGCTCTAGGTTTGACCTTGTCTTGCCTAATGTGAGCATAGGCTATGCAGCCAAATACTTTCAGTTTATCGAGATCTGGTGGATGTCCCGACCAAACTTCTTCAGGTGTCTTCATATATAACAGTGTCGAAGGACATCTATTTATCAGATATGTTGCTGTCGAAACAGCCTCAGCCCAAAACACCTTCTTTAATCCAGCACTAGTCAACATGCATCTGACTCTCTCCAAAATAGTTCGATTAAACCTTTCAGCCAAACCATTTTGTTGTGGAGTACCTGCAATAGTTCTATGCCTTGCAATACCATAGGCAGCACAAAAACTGTCGAACGCCTCATTGCAAAATTCAAGGCCATTATCGGTTCTCACTTCTCAACCTCTTGACCTTCCTGCCAGTCTGATTTTCGACCAGAGTCTTCCAACTTTTGAAATTCTCAAAAGTTTCATCCTTAGTCTTCTGGATGAATACCCATAACTTCCTAGAATAATCATCAACTATGGATAGAAAATATCTTGCTCATGAATGTGATGGACACCTTCCAGGCCCCCAAAGATCAGCATGGATGTAATCAAGGGATCCATGTGTTCTTTGTTTGCCTTTGTTGAACTTCACTCTGCAAGATTTTCCAAGTACATGTTGGTGATTTTAGTATCATCAATGTATTTTGGTAGTAATTTGATTTACTATAGGCCAATGCAATTATGCGTTAAGTTTGAAACGAGTTAGGGTAGTGCGGAGTGCACGCTCGTCGAGCCAAACGTGTAATTGAATATGAATAATAGAAACTAGGTTCCAAGGGGCGTAGTCCCTGGCGGGGTGCGGGGCAGCGCCCCGTTCGAAAAATTCGTTTGAATAGTTGCATCTTTTCCCAACGGACATAACAATTCGTTTGAATAGTTGCACCCGTTTCCAACAGACATAACTGTTTTTCCGAAAAGGTGTGTCTGTTCGTTTCTATTATTGGTCTCCTATATAAGGAGTCTTTTGGTCTCGATTTGGTACACGAAATTACATACTTCCTCTCTACATTCTGATCTGTTCTCTATTGTCAGAAACAGATTGTTCTTCAAGAATTATCCCCGCAAAGATTTCGTGAACCCAGACAAGAATAGGGTCGAAATACTTTGTTCGGAAAGTGAACAAACACGATTCTTGAAGATATCCAAGATTATCATACCAACTTTCTAACAGTACACAGGATTCACAAAACTTCAGCTTTTCGACTTTGTCTCCACCATGCAGATTTTGTTTCCCTAATTCGACCAGACCCCTTTCACTGACATGGCCCAATCTCATGTGCCAGATTTCTGTCTTCGACAATGGTTTCGTGGATGCATCATTTGTCGAACCACTTACAACTTCAGCCTCAAGGGTATACAAGTCTTGTTTCTTCACACCTCTCAAGACTTCCTTCAACCCCTTCATGACTCTTAGGATACTTTTCTCTCCTTGAAAAATATATCCTTTCTTGTCGAATTCACCAAGAGAAAGCAGATTTCTCTTCAAATCAGGAACATACCTGACTTCAGTCAACAACCTTATTGACTCATCATGGAGCTTGAATCTCACAGATCCAACACCTGCAATCTTGCAAGCTTTGTTATTTCCCAGCAGTACTGATCCACCATCTTGATCACATAATTCCTCGAACAAGTCTTTGTTTGGAGTCATGTGCCAAGTGCAACCTGAATCCATAATCCACTCCTTCCTAGAGTCACTGCTCGAAACCACAAGGACATCAGATGATTCGAAACCATCTTGAACAATGACTGCATTGCCATTATCCTTACCTTCATATCTTTCAGGCGTTCATGGAACACCTTTCTTGTGTGACCCTCCTTCTTACAATGATAGCATCGAATGTTGGATGCTTTGCCACTGTAAGACTTTGACTGGCCTTTGCCCTTCTTCTTGTCGAATTTACCATCCTTTCGCAAAAAATTTCCCTTAACGGCCTAACCTTCACCAACAGTCGAAGATTTATGCTCCTTTCGTTCGTTCAAGTCCTTAGAATACAGGGCTAATTCAACTTCTTCCAAGGTCGGGGACTCCCTTCCATACAGGAGAGTTTCTTTGAAGTGGGCATGTGTTCGAGGAAAAGCGCACAATAGTAACGGTGTTTGATCTTCATCATCGATCTTCTCATTAATATTTTCAAGATCAAGAATCAGCTTGTTGCACATAACCAACTGCTCAGCCAAAACTTTATCTTCAATCATCTTGAATGAATACAAAGCTTGCTTCAGGTAGAGTCGATTTACCAGCGATTTGGTCATGTACAAACTTTCTAGTTTCACCCATAATCCTGATGTTGTCGTCTCCTTTGATACCTGCCGGAGAACCTTATCACCAAGGCTCAACAAAATTGCACGGTGTGCTTTCTCGATCATAGTCGTCTTCTACGCTGCCGTTAATTAAGCATTCATGGCTGCTTCTCCCTTCAACGCTTTCAAGGAACCCTGTTGAACCAGTAGGGCTTTCATATTCAACTGCCACGGACCGAAATCATTCACTCCGGTGAAATTTTCAATCTCATACTTTGTTGAAGGCATCTTCTCCACGCTCACTGCACCAATTTGTTGTGAATTCAATGCCAAGAACAAAGTATAAAACAAGGGAAGAATAAAGGACAAGGAAGAAGAAGAACACAAGAATTTGTTATAACTGCTATTCTTTTACTTTCTCTTAGAAAGCAAGATTACAAGTTTACAAGAATACATGGATATCGACTCAATATGCCTTAAAGATGATTGGGTGCAAGCCTACCTGGTAGGTCTGAATTTGTCTCAAACTGAAACGAGGCCAATGTGATATTGAAGCCTTGTATAGTATGTGCAAAGGCTTGCATGTGGCGGCCTCGAGGGTGGACGTGATTATTTTTACTTCTATATTGAGTTCATAGCTGACTTTAGGGTTCGCATTCTATTTAATTCTGCATCTAGCCTTTAGTTTTGATGATAACAATTCATGATATCTTAGATAACAATTTTGTACTCGAATGGTTTTTGTCTAGTGTGTAGTTTTTTTTATTTCACGTTCTAACTTTGATAATATGGCATGTGACGTCATCGGTTACTGGAATAAACACACTCTGGCCATAGGAAGATACAAAGCAGGGTTCTTTACAAAGATTAGTCAAGATTTGGAACGCTTTTTGATTGTGCTTCTGATAAGAATGCAAGTCATCGCTTCTAATTGTGATTCTGATAAGGGAGCTTCTGAAGGCTCTCAAGATCTCACTTTTGGTGCAAGTTCTGAAGACCAAATTTTGAAGACTCTGAAGACAATGTTTTGGAGAACAAGTTTTGAAGATTCTTAAGACAAGGTTCTCGTGGGTTCGATAATCTTTTGTATTACTCCAATATACTCCCTCTATTCATATTTAGAAGCAAATTTTAACTTTTTTGATTCATTGAATAAATGATGTATTTGGACTATAAGAAGGGTAGATACATCAATTATTTAATGAACCTAAGAAGTTAAAATTTTCTTATAAATAGAAATGGAGGGATTATTTCGTACACTTGTGAAACGCATCATCTTGAAACCTCAAATTCTTCCTACAAAACCAAAGTGTTAAATATATTAATAATGTCACTTTGGATAACACGTTTACACTGCCAAGACCAAGATTTGTCACAAAAAGTTAAAGATATGTTGCGCATAAAGAGTGTCAATAGGGATACCAATGATGTTCTGCAACTAACTTCAAAGTTGTTGAGCAATAAGACATAAGCAAAAGATATGTGAAGATGATTATAGGTTAGTATCAAAAAGATCATATTTATAACAGTGGCACAACCTCTAAAGCAGAAGTTGTCATGTGTAGGTAATTTATTATGAATTAGTCTCTAAATAGTGATAGACTTAGATGTTGGAATATATTTGTATAAAATCATTTTAGTATAAGGAAACATATGTCCAATAGGCCTTTGAAATTCATAACCTTCTTTAAAGTTGAAAAAGTCATTCACACTATGAATCCAAACAAACTTGTATCAATCAGACCAAAATTTATCACGAAAGTTGAAGATATACTGCACAAAACTAGTGTCAATAGGGTTATCAATGATATTCTAAAACTAACTCATAAATTGTTGAGCAAAAGGACACAAGCAATATATATATATATATATATATATATATATATATATATATATATATATATATATATATATATATATATATATATATATATATATATATATATATATATGATTACATGTTAGTACCAAAAAAATCACATTTGCAAACAATTGCACAACCTCTAGACTACAAGTTATCATTAGTAGGTAGTAACTTATTATGAATTAGTTTTTAAATAGTGTTAGACTTAGATGGTGGAATATCTTTCAGTCAAATCATTTAAGTCCAAAAAAACACCTAATCAGATAACCTTTACAATTTATAATCTTGTTTAAAGTTGAGAGTTGTCCACACTATGAATTCAAACAAATTTGTCAGGAAACTTAATCTTGGGAATTATTATCTTGCTAAACATGTTACACATATTAGGAATGGTGTGCATAATATAAGCAGAAATGTGTCATTGATCAATGAGTATGAAATCTCTCACCTTAGCATTGAAGACCATGTTAGAGTCAGTAGAAAGACTGACCCCTAATTAGTAATCAAACTAAAAATTATTACAACTCACATTACCAACAAGTCATCCAGAAGTACTATATGAAGTTTTGCTTTTAATTTCTCCCAAAATAGAGTGGATGTGGCATTTAATAAAACATGTTTTCATAATGACTCTGTAAAAAAAAAAAAGAAAGCCCATTGGTTTTGAGAACTAAGAAGTTTCCACCTAAACTTAATCATTGCTGCTTCGTTCCTATCTTTAAGGCCATAGTGACAATTTTCCTACTAATAATATTACATGCCCATATGAAATTTGTTATCTACTTGTCAATGGTAAGGAGATTGATTGGAAAAGAATAGAAAAGAAAAGAGTAAATCATGCCACAAATGACGAGAACAGATCCTCTGCAATTTAAATTTTCTGGGTATATGAACTCTTCATTCATTTGTGCTTTGGATAAATTAATAAATAAAAAAGCCATTGCAATTAAAGGTTAGGATGTGCACCAGTGATCAGACGGTCTTCGTTAAAAAAAACCACAAGAGAGGAACCACTCTTCTTGAATGACACTCTGATAAGTTAACTCTTTTAAATCAACACGAGCAACCAAATTTCTGTAGACATTCACATATGGAGATAACGAGGTATTAAATTAAATTTAGAAAAATAACTTGGAAATGAATTTGGCCCCAACAACAGAAGAAACTTTAAATAAATAAATAAAAGTAAAACCAGCTGGGGTAATGTCACCTATTCAACACTTTTAGAAGATAATTTGATTTCTGCAGATCAGAGCTAGGACATCTTACAAATTTGCAATGAAAACCTATGCCAGTTTTCTATACATGAAAAAACAAAAACTCCTTGACCTAACATTTGCAAAAGATCTCTACACTATTAAAAAGAAAACCTAATTTAAAACTAATTGCAATTATATTTCATGGCAAAACCATCAATCAGCTATTGATACATTAAATGCCTAAGTAGTTCATGGTACCCCCTAAATCAGCATCAGCATATCCCCTCAATCTTCACAATAGTAAGGCCATTTTCCACATGCTTCTGCAGATTGTTGAAACAGAAGTGCCATAATAAAAAAAATTCAAGTTGCAGTTGCCTAAGTATCTGCCCCTCTAAATTCAAAGAAAGAAAGAGATATCTCTGGTGGAGAGGGTGTTGTTGCAACGCATTTGAACTGTGATCAAAATAACAAAGGCAAAAGAAATCAGCATTACCATACCAATTATGTCAAGTGCTACGAAATAAATAACCCACTTGTTTAAAAAGCTTCAGACAAGGCAAGACAATTTGATGGAAAATGGTTGGCAATAAGTGTGTAGGATTATTATTATTACCTTATGTTGTTTGTATTTGTCTCTCACAGCTTGCAAAGTGGCACCTTTCCTACCAAGATACAAGTCATGTATGTTTAGAACACATTCCTTCAAATCAGCAGGTTTATAACTGGTGCATTGATAGATGGCTGAATTCTGTAATGTGATGACAAGTAATTTAGTAATAGTTGAGTCAAACCCAAATACCAAATATAGATGTACACGCAAATTAAAACATTACCCAAGGTCGAGTCTTTGGGTTTAACATGAAACGTGCTAGAAATAGAACTGATGCAGCCACCATAGAAGGCAAAAACTTTACACAATTATAATCCAACAAACTGAGCTCAGCAAGATAACTGCAAAGGAACTCAAACTGCAACTCAGAGGCCTGCAAAAAGGAGTAAAAGTAATAAGCAAACCATTCAAGATTCCAAAATTGGCACACCCAAATTTGGAAATAGGTTATGTATGGGTCTACCTAACTTAATGAGCAATAATGCAAGTAAAATTGATTTCAAGCTTTGGGACTACTCAATTCAAGGGATCACTATTGCACAGGGCAAATATAATTTGTGTGGTAGTGGCTAGGTTGATCCAGATAACATTTTAGTGTTTGAAAATCCAATTACCACCAAATTAAGAAAATATATCCTAAAAGGAGGTAGTAAAATTCAATGGGTTCCCCTAGTCTATAGATAAAATAGGAATTTTATTTGAGTTAGTTTTAGAAAAAACTGTCTCTGGAAGGTTGAACACCAATCTTAGATTCGGGAATGGATTGCCTTCAGTTAAAAGATTTTCCCATGAATTTTTAGCCACATAAAATATAAATAAATAGACGAAGTTGGTATTTAAAAGGTAAAGATATGCACTACTCCACCGCCAATGAAAATTAAACTAGAGGGAATCCTTTCCGCGTAGATCCCCTATCTCTATAAGGTCGAACACAGATCATAGATCACCTATCTCTAGAAGGTTTCAACCCATCCTAGATCCCCCCAAATGCTCAAAGGTTATAACTACATTCCCAAATAACATCATAAATCCCTCCCTAATTCAACATTATATTTATATATACTATTGCATCATCTCTTATTTTCACTAACTATTTCCCAAGCTTAGATGCTACTATTCTGTAAGCACTTGGGCGGGGAGCACACCCTTAAGTTAAAAGCCAATACGTCATTTAGGTACATCACCAAACCAAGAATCACATACTATAAAGTACAAACCATAGAACATGGGCGCACGCATACCTAAATCCATGTCATAACCTATAACTTTTATGAGATGGGTTGAAGAATGAGATAACTTACATCAACACCCTCTTGCCCAACTTTAGTGATGAATCTTCTGTAAAGAGAAAAAGAAAAAGTTACCCAACTAGCAAAAACCAACAAAACCATTCAACAAAAGAAGAAACATAATCAACAAAACACACATGCCTTAGAAATGTCTTTATCGTAGGACCACCCAATTCAAACTTCAAAGATTTCAAAATTTCAGCCTCCATACTCAAAACCTTCAATCAAACAAAAACAAACAAAAAAACACCATCCAAAATCAGCAAGATCCAAGATCCATAACCAAACAAACCATAAACAAATACACAGAAACACAAAAAATCCATAACTACAAAAAAAAAAAGTATCACCTCTTCCTTAGAATACGTATTATCAGTAATGTAACAAAAATCCTCCACTTCCGGTGGCTTAATCTCCTCATATTTTCTACTTCCAAACAAAATCAAACAATTAATAAACAAAAACATAAACAACAAACAACAAATCAAAACAACAAACACAAAAAAAGTAAATCAAAACTTACGAAGCAATCAACATTGAAGAAACCCCAAGCAATTGCAACTTCTGTCTACTCAAATCATTCAAAGATAAAAACCTATCTATGTACGAAACAGAGAAATAAAGCGTATCCGAAACAAGCTTGTACTCTTCCGCAACTTCAACTAACCAATCCACAAGAACACCCCTCATATTCGCATTAATATCCCTCTGAACTTTCTGTATATAATCAGGTAAAGGCCTTTTACTAGGATCAACCTAAACAAACAAAAAAAATAACACTGTTACAAAAAGCCCCAAATTAGGGAAAAAGAAAACCCTAACGAAATTTCAATTTTAATTATAATTAATAATTAAAAATTACCTCTAAATTACGAAGGTAGTCGTGAATATCAGAAACATAGGGTTCACACAACTGAGGATCTTCCGGTTTCTCCGGAACCGGAGAGTTACCGGTGTTTCTCTTCTTCTTCTGCCGGTGACTGTGACTGTGAGTATCGGAAACGAGTCTCTCGGTTTCTGAAACGACGTCGTTAGTGATGTCACCAAGAGCAACGCGCTTTCGTTTTCGTTGCTCGCATAGTGCAGCTACTGCTCTTTTCTTGGCTTCACGTTGAGGGCGGCGCGTGGAGTTATCTTGGTCGGCCATGGAGAGGGTGTGAAAGGAAATGGAAGAGTGAAAAGAACTGTGAATGAGGAAAGAGAGGAAATAAAGAGGCTTATGAAAGGAAGCATAAGCGGGTTATTGATTTTGAAAATTTTTTGCGGTGAGTTTTTGGTGTTTTGGGAAATTTTGAAGCGGAAGCGCGTGGTTCGAAATTTTTTTGGAGCCGTGGTTCCCGCCTTGCTTTTGGTGGATTTTGGAGTTTGGAATTTGGGGGTTTTGGTTGGGTCTAAAAGTGAGCGGGTGGGTCTAATGATGATGATTAATGGAGTTGCGGCTTGATTCCATCCATTTTAATTGATTCATAATTTTAAAATAAGTCTATTGTTTTTACTTTGTTTCACTAAATTTAGTTGTGTTTTTTTTATAGATAAATGTTATGTATGTGACGAGGAAGGATCCACTTCATTTTTTACCTTCAATTTTTTTTCATTACTATAGTTTTGTGTGCATAAAGTTAAATGAATATGTCACATGTCTTAGAAATACGTGTAATATACAAAAAAAAACTATAATAATGGAAAAGAAATGGAGTGTAAGAAATGGAGTGGATCTTTACTCGTATGTGATATGGTAAAGAGTTTAATTGTTATTTATTGTGTGTGTTAAATGTTTTATATTCATAAAAGGTAAATATTTATATTAATCTAACAATGATGTGATGCATTAATATTGTAAAAAATGTGTTATTCTTCTTTAAGGGTCTGTTTGGTTCAAATGAGGGGGAGGGGAGGGATTTTAATGAAGGGAAGGGAAGGGGAGAGGAGGGATTTTTTTAATTATATATATGTTTGGTTCAAACAAGGGGAGGGGAGGGAAGGGATTTCGTTTAAAAATATGTTTGGTTCACGAGGGGAGGGGAGGGATTTGAATAATAATTTACAATTTTATCCCTGTAATTTTATATAAGTGATATGATATTCAATTATAAAAATTTCATAAATATTTTTTTGAAAATAATATTTGTATAACTGAGTGACTAAAAAGTCATAACTTATACCATAATATTAAAAAAATTGAGTACACTAGATTCGTATTATAACTCTCTACACAAAATAAACTATGCGTTGATAACAGCTTTTGAATACATAAAATAAATTATAATAAAACACAAAAAATTATAGTAGTTATAATTTTTATTAAGTAGAAAAATAAAAAATAATTTGAAGGTGAAGAATAATTATAATAAGTTGATGGAAGGCTTGGAAGCAATAGATAAAAAAAATCACAAAAAGAAAAGTAGAAACATGAAAGAAAATAATATTTTTATAATAATAAAATAAAATTGCGGATATTTTAGTAAATATATTAATTTAATTAATATTAAAACTCAGATCCCCTCCCCTCTCCTCTCCTCCGAATCCCCCGATTCGGGGGAACGCAAAAAATGTCATTTAGAGGGATTTTGCTCCCCTCACCTCCTCTCCCCTCCTACAAATTGAACCAAACACATTTCATTTTAAATATTCTCTCTCCTCCCCTCCCCTCCCCTCCCCTCGCTCCACCTCAAATCAAACACACCCTAATTATTTTGTCGTTACTTAACTTATTAAATGTTTATAAATCATTATATTTTTTATGAATCATATGGATCAATTTGCCTCGAGTATACACATTTGATAGACGAGATTATTGTATTAAAAAATCGACTATGTTTTAAGTCAAGAAGTTGACTTTACTTTAGGTCATGTAACGGTCTCAAATAAGAATCACATGTCTCATAAGATACGTAATTGATAAAGACAATGTATATAATAATAATAATAATAATAATAATAATAATAATAATAATAATAATAATAATAATAAATAGAAATATTAACGAGTACTCCTGAGATATTGGTTGCGAGATTAAAAAATAAGGTGAGCATTGTTTAATCAATTAAAAAATAGATTTTTAACCAAAATATATCTATTCAATATTAAAAACATAACCCGAGGGGGTTGGCCTAGTGGGAGGGTGCTTGGGTCTCAAGGGTACGCTCGCCTTGAGGTCCTGAATTCGAAGGAGCTTAGGATCAACTTTCGGAGGCTACGTGGAGATGCTCTAAGGTGGATCTCACCTTTTATAATGAGAGATGAGATGAAGAAATATGTGGGGCATTTTATGGTTGATGGATCGTAATGTTTGGTTTTTTAATTATAAATGAATGGCATTCATATGCATTTTCATTACGAATTAGTGCATGTTTTGAATCACTAAATTTTGAATCACCATTTAAAAACTATTATTCAAAAAAATTATTGATTTTGAAGTTTATAGTTAGTATAAAAAAACACTAGTATATCATTAATTTTATAAATTATGGAGTTTATATTTGATGGAAAATTAACACACAATGGCAGACTAATATACATCGGATAGAAAAAAAATTCAAATTCGTAAGAATCTCAAGTTACATAGTCGTCGGAATTATACCTCATAAGTTGAACTTTAGATGATTATGGAGCTTCACCAAGATTCTCATCATCTGACATATCATTCTCCCATTCATCAACATTAGTTGAAATATTCACCTCGTCTCCAAGTTGTTGACCGTCAACATAATCACATGGTTCACCATTCTAATCATCACCACAAATAACATCCAGATTATGATTAGGTAGCCGAACTGGATCAGTATTAGACAAAATGATATCTTCCTTAGGTGTAGTCTTATCCACCTTATCAATGTCTTCAATGGTTTGGTCTTCCATGAACACCACATTGTGGCTTCGAATAAACTTTTTCCCAACAAAATCATACAACTTGTAACCAAACTCATCTTACACATAGACAATGAAGATACATTGTTTTGACTTTGCATCCAACTTGAATCTTTCATCATTTGGAATATGCACAAAAACTTTGCAACCAAAGACTCTCAAATGATCATACCTGACATTCTTTCCAAACCAAATTTTGCCTAGAACTTCAATGTTCAAAGCCACAATATGAGTGAGATTAAGAACATGCATCGTCGTGTAAAATGTCTTACGCCAATAATGATTGAGCACCTTAGCTTCATAGAGCATACATCTTACTCTCTCAATTAGTGTTCGATCCATCCTCTATGCTAAACCATTCAATTGAGGATTTTTAGGTGGAGTCTTGTCATATGAAATACCATACTGCTTGCAATAGGAATCAAATGGTCCATGTTCTTGTATAAAAACTAGATTTAGGGAGCGTATCCTCGTAGGTGAGGAAAGCTTAGGGACCAGATGGTTTTTCGACTAACTTTAGGGATTTGGAAGCGGTGGGCTAAGCACCGTGCTCCAAGAGTGGTGTCTGGTTTATCCCTTGTACGGGAGCCCTTGTGTAAGTCGTTGTCGAGTGATCGATTAGGTTGTCATTTCCATTCTCTGATGGCTCTATATATAGGCAAGTATTTGGTCTAATGGTCATTAAGGCCTTTGTAACGTCCATAACTGCCTATTAATAACCTGTAACGTTTGTAACCACCCATAATGACTTGTAACGCTCGGCTTCCTGGTTAGTACTCGTCTTCTGTTAACATGCAGTTCCCGGATGGACTACATGCTTGCTGGGTAGAGCTTAGTGCTCGGCCTAGTGCTCGGCCAGATGAGTATTACATGCTATAAGTCAAGTTCTTATAAATATCCCGTGTCTGGAACAGTCCATAATACTCACCACCATTGTCAGAACGGACACATTTCAGCTTCTCGCTTGTCTGCCTCTCAACTAAAACATGGAATTCTTTGAATTTCTCCAACACTTGGTCTTTTGTCTTCAAGGCATAAACCCATATTTTTTCTAGAACAATCATCAATAAAGGCAACAAAATAAAGTGCATTGTTAAAGGATTTTACCTTCAATGGACCACAAACACTAGAATATACTAATTGAAGCAACTTTGACTTCCTCGAGGGAGAATGTCTTTTGAAGTATACTATAATCTATTTACCAGCCATGAAATGAGAACACTTCTTCAAATTAGCTTTCTTTAATCTTGGAAGAACATCTTTTTTGGCCAAAACATTCAGCCAATTTTCACTAATATTATGACTAAGTATTCGATGCCACAAAGATACTTACATGTCGATAGCATTCACAATGTCCCTATCAACCCAAGATTTGTCTAATATAGTTTGGAAAGCTTCTCCCCTCTAGCCACAACAAAGTTACATTTGTCGAGTTTCTTCCACTTTCTAAAACCAGAGTGATTGTCATAACTATAATCATAAAGTAAATGCACAAAGATCAAACTAAAGCGGGCATTTGGAGAATGTTTGACACCTTTAAGCAACAATTACATTCCCATGTTGGTTTGAAAGAAAACATCACCAACACAAATGACCTTATATACACCATTATTACCCATTTTTAACACTTCAAATTCACCAGAAGTATAAGATGTGAAGAAATCCTATCATAATTTAACATGCAATATAGCACCATTGTCAACTACCCACATTCTCTCGTCTGATACAAAATTAACAGACTCATGATCACGTAAAATAACAATATCATTACTAGTAGTAGTAACACGATAATCATCATGATCTTCATGATATCTTTGTTTAGACTTACTCTCTTTCATCTGTTATCCATTTTCCACTAATAGCAATACTTTCGTATGTGTCCTATTTTGTGACAATAATGACACTCCGGATTCGTGTATTGCGGCTTGGACTTGATTCTTTTATTCTCTCTACCACTCTTCGATTCCATTTTATGAATTATCCCCTTATTTTTAGTGATAAGTACCTCGATTTGATATGAAAAACCATGTGCCTTCCTTCTCATATACTCATTAAGAATACCACCCTTAGTCATTTTTCAAAGAAACAACACTTACATGAGAGAACTTGTGACAGATACCTAAAATGTTTCCAAAGACTTTAGTAAAGTTCATAATAGAAATAGTCCAAAAATTTCATCATCAAATTTAATACTCATTATTGACATCTAATCAAAGAGCCCTTGAAATTCATTCAAGTGATCTGAAATAAAAGTCAATTTCTTATACTTCAAACTTATGAAGCTATTGAAAAAGAATAATTTACTATTCCCTAAATTAGAGTCATACAAAGACTATATATTATCCCACTTTTTTTTTTACAAGTGTCTCATTAACAACATAATTATAAACATTATCTTCTTCATATAAGGTTTATGTTTCCTTTTCAAAGATTTCTAATATCTTAAACCTTTTTAGAGATAAAGTATACAATTTAGGGTATTAGTTGAGTATTTTTAATGATTTTTATAGTATTTATATTTGTGTTTTAAAAAAAATCAAACCAAAAATTGATCTAAACAGTATTTCATAAAATATTATTTTAAATATTTTATTTTTTGTTATATTTTTTATTAAAATTTTAAAAAATATTTAAATTAAAAATGATTTTAAATAATTAAAAGAAATATTTTTTAAATATATTCTTTAAAAAATTATATGATTTTACCTATGTTATAATCTCCAATAAATTATATTTTTTTTAGTGATGTGAAAAATAATTTCTTAATTTATAAAAAATAAAATAGTTTTTACTATTTCAAAATTTCATAAAAAAATTATTTCAAAAAACATAAATAAAGAATCATTTTTTAAAAATTTGTTCATGCAAATCACAAACCTCCAAGGTAAAATAAAATCATTTTGCTGTATTCCTATCAAACTTTTGATTTTGTTTGAGCCAGCGACCTACCACTGGGCTTTTCCTCTCATAAACTTTAATTGACATGTAATGTCAATATTAAAAATCTAAATAAAATATTAATTGGTCACAACCAATTTCCATCAACTCTAACTTTAGTAGCATACCTACTAAATAAATATTACTTTTTGAGAGAAATATAAATATTATCATTAACTTTAGTAGCATACCTACTAAATAAATATTACTTTTTGAGAGAAATTAAATATTATCATTAGATGCCAACTTAATATAAACATGGGAGGATCTTAGTGAGCCAGCTGAGGCCATGGCCCTCAATCATAATGTCAATTAAAATCATGACAATTATATATTAACAAGTGCTTTCCCTTGGTTTAATTATTTAAAAATGAACTTAATTTGCCAACAAGAAAGTTAAATTAAATAATGCAAGTTCATAGCTATAGTTTTTTGCTAACTTGTTTTTTTTGGGAGAAACAAGAAAATAAAGGTGTAAATGAAAAACACTTACGTGTCCAAAGTGTACAATATTTTAAGAATAGGAATCAGATCATTATTTTAATATCTATGGTTATATTTTTTAAAACTAGTTTTGTTTCTTGGATTCTCTACTTCCATGTGTTTCTTTCTCTAAACTATGAGTATCCTTCTCATGTGCACTTGGATATGATGTTCCCTCTACCCTTCTTTACAGAGATACCAAAACAACAATGCTTACGAGTTTTTGTTTGTTGGATTCTCTATTTCCATTTGTTTTTCCTTTGATTATTTTTTTATCCTTTGATTATTTTTTTTATCCTTTTTATGTCTTATGTAATCTTGATTATCCCACTCTTTTGTTTGGTTTTAAAATATTAAATTATGAAGATTATGGACCAACATAAACAATTTGTTGCCTTTATATATTTAACTAAGAGATTAAAGATGATGCACTGTCAGTATAAATTAGTTTTACAAAATTATCCAATAGAATTATAATATTCCGTCATGTCATATCAATAATTTTAAATTAAAAATGTTATTTGGTTGAATACACGTATCTGATTAGATGATATTATAAAATTATTTTATACAGGCAGTGTATACTCTTTTTTCTCTTTAACTAATTATAATTGTAGTCTCTATTTTATTTTTAGGGTAAAATTTTATATATGTTTAATCTTTGATTTACCTAGTTTTAAATAGACTTTTGTTAATAAGTGTATCAAGATTCAAGACAAATTATTTCGCACGGAACAAAGAATGACTAATATCTTAATGATGATCATTGTGCATACACGTCAACTATGAAGTGATATATTCCTTAAAAAGTAGTCGGTCAATAGCTTATCTAGTTAAGGTAGAGCGGTTACTACTCAAAAGTCCTTAAATCCAGGCCCATTAGTGTCTATAAATATCTCATCCTTAGGATTGAGAGAGATATTCAGAGTTCACTATGAAATACCTATAAAATACAGAGTTTCTCACCCTCGTAAGATTGCTCACCCGACATAAGACACCTCAAAACAAAGCCTCTTACCACCGTAAACTTGCCCTAAACCACTGCAAATTCTAAAGTCTCTAACTACCCCTACCAGCATAATGGTACCACACATATGTACTACTTTTTTAGCATGTACAAACTACAATGGTGATAATGCTCTAATGATGAAAAAGGGTACTTATAAAAAAATGTTAACACTCAAACGCTCAATTAATTATGGGATTGAGGTAACCTTTTGTAAGTATTAGTTGATTCGTATATGGGTGTGACTTAATGCTACACACACAAATATATATATATATATATATATATATATATATATATATATATATATATATATATATGTATATATGAGAATTAGTTATAACTAAAGGTGACAAATAGGATTGCACACCCAACTTAGGTCCGCTTCGTAAAAGTCTTTCAAAAATGGGTGGATGGGACATATAAAGTATAGGATATTGGTCTAAAACTTTGACTCAGCCCGCCAAAAAATATGGACAAAACATGCATGTCTGGCGGGTTAGACTCGTTTTGCCACCACTAGCTATAATCATCCTTGGGCAGTCTAGTGTAGAGCGCGAGTGACCGTTAGATAAAGATCAACGATTATAATAGAAGGAGGGGTGTGCTCTTTTTTGACTCCATGTGATGTAGTTCTACATGTACATCAAAGTGTTAAGAACCATAAGTGGATTGAGCCTGTGAATTAAGACGATCTATGTGGGTGGTTGGCCAACCCGTAATAGTTTCCCCACAAGTCCTTGTTGTTATGAACTAGGGTCAACCTAAAAGTTTGAACTGCGATAACATTGTTCGTTGAGAGATATTGATTATTAAAAGACGCTTTGTGGTGACTATTGATAAGTGTCAAATTGTAGTTAATTTTGTATATAGTTTTACGGCACTTCTTGACTCATTTTCCTCAACTTGTGCGTGAATGCTTACGTTTTCGTTATAGTTATACGTATTGTGTATTATTTGAGTTTTTATTCATTTATGTACCGTTTGACCTTTTCATTCATTTTATAGGTATTGATGCATATTGGAGCCTCGAGTAATAAAGTGTCGAAGATACGACTTCAATTATGCAAAATTTGGAGAAAATAAGGTATGAGCCCGCTAAGCCCCGTCCCTAGCGCGCTACCACTTTTCTGGAAGAGGCAGAGCCAGCTTTCGAAGCCCGCTTAGCCCGCCTAGCCCGTTAAGCTCACTCACTTTTACAAAGTTAGATTTTTTCAAGAAGCGGTTCAGTGTGTGAAAATAAAGGCAGTCCTCTAAGCGCGATGATCCCGCTAAGTGTGGCTCCGTAAATTTTGTTTATATGTATTTCATTTTCAGCATAGTTAGGGTTTATGGTTTTGGGGGTTTTTGTGTGCCAACTCCATCAATTTCATTCTTAGGTTAGATTAACTAAAAAACAGCGATCAGGTATTGCATTTAGATGATTAGAGGTAGATTTTTCATCAATCAGAGCTGACAACTCGTGAGATGTTTGGTTTTTTCTCTCTTTCTCTCTCTCTCTCTCTCTCTCTCTCTCTCTCTCTCTCTCTCTCTCTCTCTCTCTCTCTCTCTCTCTCTCTCTCTCTCTCTCTCTCTCTCTCTCTTCCTCTTTATGTATTTCTCGTTTGTTGGGGTTGTTTGTATATTTACCCTAAATATATGTATATTTATTGCTCGTGGCGTTGTATAAAATTTGCTCTACAAATCAATCTTGATGCTTTCCTTAATCTTTTTGCATTTATGTTTGAATTTGCGTTGTTGTAGAAATAGACATTACAAGTCTTGATTAGGGAAGGAAATCTGTTAGTTTCTCAATTCTATAGATATGGTTAGAGCTAACAATCACTTGTGTATCAAAGCTTAATGCTTCCTTGTTTGAGTTTCGCGCGAGACATCGCCGATGCGAGAATACAATTGTTCTCGCAACTTTGTGTTAGACATAGCATTGATTGTGATACATCTCATAGGCATTGCATAATTGGACACTGACGTGATAGATACATGATGATTTTGACGAGTATTCATGCCTAATAAGTTTTTCTCTTGGAAGAATGTATTTATTTTCCTGTTTATATTTTCTACTTTTAATCCATTTTAATCCAAGCTCAGAAACACGGAAATTGATGAATGTCATTCTTTCTCTTGCACTGTTCTCTGTGGACACGATAAAACCTGAAATACTTCCAATCTTTTTCTTGCCGCTATATTGTGTTAACAACTATGCACAGTGGGAATAGTTGGAATGAGGAACTTGCACATTATATGAACTTCGTACAAGTGAAACATTTCTTTGGCAAAAGCCCCATGTTTCCCACACTCGTATGGAAGGAAAGTAATGTATCTAAACTCACTTGAGGAAACTCAAGTGAAGTTACAAAATTGATATGACATCTAAGTTATTGGATTGAATCTTTGATCTTCCAGTGAACCATGATTGTTGCACTCATCACTTATATTACATATAAAGCGGGAAATTTATATTTTATTCTAGTCTTTCTTAGATTTCTTCTTTGCTTCAAGAGTGTTATCAAATAGAGTTTTAAATTACTTCGTCTTCGTTGTTGGAGGTTTCAGATTTGGACTGATTCACTCAATCAAATTGCATTTTCACTCAAATTTTTAGAACAACATGCAACAAACATGGTGACCAATTCCTTCTCTAAAAGTGGACGTTCAACTTGGGAAGCAATTTATCTTCAATGTTGAACGTATTCTTTGAAAGTCTTATCATCCATTTGTGTCATGTTTTACAGCTGCATTCGATCAAGAGTCTGTTCAATTTTATGCTTGTACTCCTTTAAAAAGGATTTAACTAAGTCTTTCTAAGAGTGAATGTGATCTTTCTTGAGGTACATGTACCGACTTAAAGATGCCCCAGTAAGACTTTCTTGAAAGAGGTGAATTAAGAATTTATCGTCCTAGGCATGGGGATTCATCTTTCTATAGTACATGATCAAATGATTCTTGACCTTGTTCTAATTTTTGAAGTCAGGTACTTTGAATTTTGGAGGAACCACAACGTTAGGGACCAATCATAAGTCAAATGCATTCAGATTATAATTATCACTCTTTTTAATTATCCTTAGTCGTTCTTGAAAAAATCTGACACCTTTATTTTGATTCAGTGTCTTAGGGGTTGATGATTAGTGATTGCACATAGTTTGGCGAGTACTTTATTTGAGGTACAGTTACCCCTTAAGGATGATCAGAAAGGAGGATAATTAATATCTTGCGGTTGAGGAATGGTGTTATGATTCCTCACACTTGCAACCAAAGATTTTTCATTTTATCTTTCATCTACCAAATATTGCAAGCCTATCAAAATCCCACCCATTTTATCTTTCAATTTGCTATCCTCATATTTCAAAGTTTCTTGACTTAGTACAAATTCGTCCATAATTTGAGAATGAGATCAATACAAGTGTAAAGGATAACTTGGCTATGAGTTTATCTCTCTGGATGATAAGTTAATATACATTAGGTATGAATGCGATGTAATAAAAATTGTTTTTTTTTTACCAAAAATGAATGCTATGAAATGAAATGCAAAATGATAAGAGTTTTTTATGAGAATAGATGCAATGCAATGCCATTTATGTATTTTAGAAGATACAAGTAACTAGGTTTTAAACAACCTACACAATAGTTCCTTATGACGGGAGGGTTATAGATGTATTCTAATTAGCGAAGCTCATAAGGGATGGCTCTAAGGTTTTTTGGCAGGGTTTCTAGAGTCACAAATCCTATTTTAAAATATCTTCATAATAGCAGGCTAGCCATTATATGATAATAATCTCAAAAGGAACTACTCTAGGCGAGGTTTCATAATACCCAAGCGAGATATACACCTCGAAGACCAACACCACTCAACCTGTAAACTTCAAAATGGTTCTATGATTCTAATAAGGTTCCTAGAGTCACCGATCCTATTTTGAAATATCTCCATAATAACGGGCTAGCCATCATATGATAACACTGTCAAAAGGATCTACTATAGGTGAAGTCTTCATGCTAACTAAGCAGGATGTAAACCCCGAAGGTCGACACCACGCAACCTCTATACTTATAATAATTTTACAGTTCTATTAACCTAACAATTTCAGCTAAAACGGATGTCTATGTGGAACTTAGCACGAAGAAATACCAAGTGTTGAAGGCATGCCTCGACAAAAATAATATAGTCGACTGAGTAATGTTCACTGATATGATATGTATGGTTTAGAAGAATCTCAAGAATAGATCCAAAAGATTACGATCATTTTTTCCTCCAAACATGTCCAAAATCTCGAAAAGGGCTTTGACATAATCAGTATCATCGACAAATTCATTAATCCTATGAGACTTAGAATATTTTAGAGTTCTAAGAGGCGTTCAACAGTTTTTGAACAAGATATTTCTCAAGCAGTTAATGGTTTTGAGGTTTTTGAACATGGGATAATGGGTATTTAGCAGTTTTTAGGGACTAACATTGTGGGAGCGTTTCAGAAGGTATAAACTATAGGTTTTTGCCACGCGTTATTTCGTTTGAAAACACAAAATGTCGAGAACGAGTATTAGTAGACTATTATAAGTAGAAGACTCATACATTGTGTTATACCCCAAAATTTTCCCATCATATTTCAAAATATTTTGTCTCATATGATCTTCAGTTAATCAAGATTATGCAAGGATTGGACATTTACCCATCTCCTAAGCAACAGGCCTTCAACTAGGGTTTTGATTCTCCCCAGGCAAAATCAGTTTCTGATACCGCAAGTGGACTTCATGGTTTCTCATATGCCTCAAATAATCCTCACACTAAGTTTCAAGCTCTCATTCATAAGATTGCTCAATCAACTACTCAAATGATCAATAGTCGACTAGTTTGACCTAAAAGTCAACTATGGTCAAAGTACAATCAAAATTCCTGATTTTTGGTCAACATCAATATTTTGAAGTTATATTCATCATTTGATCAAGAGTTGATCATGATTCATCAAGAAAAGCTCAAAAATCATCAAAACTTAAGGTTTCTAAGTTAGGGTTTTGAACTAAAAGTCAACCCAACTTTGACTGATCATATCTCCCACATGGTTCATCAGAAATTTCCCAAATAAAGCTCATTTTGAAGGGAATTGAATTCTATACAACTTTGTCTCTCTAAAGCCAAGGCCAAAAATGCATCATTTGAGAGATATGAGCCAAAATATTATAGGTCCTTTTAGAAGTTCACAAAAAACTGTTTTTTGTCAGGAGCCATATCTTCAAGATAAAATCCTCAAATGCAAAATATGTTCCAAAGTGGCTTGTATAGAACATCTTGGGATTTCCAAAAAGTCCTAGAACATCTCCATACCATAAAAGTTTAGAGAGTTGTGCATTGATGAAGTTGACCAATTTTGGAGAAAGTGCACGAAGTCGATATTGAGCAAAATTGAATTTCTTCCAAATGGGCCTATCTCTTTATGTTTGAAACTTGTTTCTAACATGGTCCACGAACCCTAAGCCCATTCATGCTTTATTCCTTTATTTATTTTATTTATTTTTGATTTTTTTCACTAAAAGTCAAATTTAATTAAATAAATAATAAGAAACATAAAAGATATGCATGATTTTATTTTTTCAATCAATCTTAAGCATATATTCACATATAAATCAAAGGGATTTAGTTGGCCCTTGATTAAGAAAGATTGAATGCAAAAATAGACATTTTTTATTCAAATTTCAATCATATCTTTTCATATTTTTTCCTTACCAGTCAATTGTTTCTTTCCAAATCTTCCAACCCTAATTTCCTCTCATATATATTCCCAAAGAATGCAGCGTAAAGGGGATGAAAAATTTGGAAGAAAAAGAGGGTTACAAAGTTGAAAAACATCAAGAAAAGGAGCACACTTGCAGTCATCATTCAAGCAAGCATCAAGAGATTCCACTCGTCCCAATCCACCTACAAGGTAGTAAAGGGTAAGAACATGTTCATAACTCAGGCCCCTAACACCTAAAACGTGCGTTTCCAAGTTTACATATTCATGCACATATTGTAAAATCCGTATTGCTCATATCCCTGCATTGTAATGTTATTCGTTCACGTATATGAGTTCCTGGAAGTGTTTAGGGGAAGTTTGAATCACTGGAACAAGTTATGGAGGCCAAGAACGGGGTCCACCATTACTAGGGCTCCAAAGTTTTTCTCCTTCGAATCTCTATATGCAGGGAGTTTCAAGCCAAACGAGGGCCACCAATGTACTCATGAGGTCTCTTACGGGCGAATCATGTTTTTGTTTCTGGTCATATGTCGTTTTTTTTGTGCGTTTTGATTTTTACTGAAAACCGCAAGAAATTCCGCAGAGACGTTTGAAACAAAATCCGCAGGAAATTGGGACCATTAACATGAAGAAGATGATGAACAATCATTTAAAAAAAGTGGACCATGGTGTGGCAGCGTGTCATACCCTAATTTTTGACCCCCCTGAGATGACATATCTTCAGGATTTTCATCAGGTCAAAGCAAGTACCCAGAGCAGTCACTTCTTCATTTGGCATTTAATCAAGGATGTTCAAAGACAAGAAAACTCAGGCAAAGGATCAATCAATAGAAGGATTGGTCTCTAACACAATCATAGGACTCAAAAGCTTCACTTTTATATTCATCTATGATTGATTAGACACTCAGTCATCTGAGTACAGGTTTACTCAAGTCACCAGACTAGGGTTTTTGAGCCTATCAAGGACTGAAATCAGGGATCACCTTTGGGAAACCCTAAAAAGCTCCAGGACATCTATTAAAGACTTCAATCATCTTCAAATGATCCATACAATATGATCCACTGGACATCACACCTCAATTCAAGATCCACAGTCACCAATTTCATCTGGTCGACATTTAGGGTTTTTAACCTAATTCATCTGGATAGTTGACTTTTAATCAAGGCATGGATCCAAAACTCAAGGCATGATTCAAGAACCTCTACTACCTCAATATAACCCATTTACATCACTCATTTGAGGAGAAGATCTTAATTCCACACAAAAGTCCAAAATCTCACTTTATTTGGAAAAAAGTCAACTGTATGGGATCACCTTTGACTTTTAAGATTTTTGGTCAAACCATGACTTTCAAAGATCAATATCATCAATATATGGATATTAAAGTCATTTGACCAAAGAAATTCAAGAAGAATCATCAAGGAGCGAAAAGTCGGGAATTAGGGTTTTTGAGGGCATTGTGGGAACTCAAAATTTCACCTACACAACTCAAAAAACTTCCAACATGAAATTTGTAGATCTTGCAAAATAAAACAACATCTTACATAGGAACTTTTTTCAAAAGATCAACATTTAAGAGATTTGGAATTTTCAAGCTTTAGGTTATAAAAACTTAGAAATTTTTCTAAGTGTTTTTAACCTAGTTTTCATCCAACTTTGGGCTCATTTTTCACAATTTTCCCAAATGATTCTGAAGAAACCCCAAACTAATGATTTGAAGTAGATGTTTAGGGCTTTCCAAATTGTGCTCAACCTTCTCCAAATTCATTTTGAGCTAGGAGTTATGCTTGCTCAAAGTTGGCCTCATAAGGTGAAATTATAGGTCATGTACAAATTGGAACTTTGCAATTTTGTGCAAATGCCTTCTCTAAATGATGCTACCCGACCTCTAATACATCTGCAAGCACACCATACATCCAATTTCATCATTGCATAAGGATTAGAGAAGATTCCCAAAAACAAAGGCATGTGATTATGTAATGATTACATTTAGGAATTTATGGCAAATTGATGAATCACCAAAGGAATCTCTTCCCAACCAATTGGAGCTCATTTCTGTCTCAGATTTGTCCCCTAAGATCAAGCAAAATCGAGGGCTAGGGGATTGATCAAATGGAATCAAAATTCTCATCA
Organism: Vicia villosa; assembly: GCF_029867415.1. Taxonomy (NCBI): domain Eukaryota; kingdom Viridiplantae; phylum Streptophyta; class Magnoliopsida; order Fabales; family Fabaceae; genus Vicia; species Vicia villosa. Next base: position 190,983,833 of record NC_081183.1, on the reverse strand, counting down.
TTGCATAAGAGATATTTGCAAACTTCCTTCATGGCCAAGAAAACCAAATCAACCTCACTAAGCAAGCTCACTCCTCTGCAACTATACTAAACCATTTGCCTATAAATAGGAGAGCATACCTCAGTAGAAAATCACACCAAAGTAACAGAATTCTTGCTTTCTCTTTTCTTTCTCCATACTTAGTTTTTTCAAAGGTCCTTTGGCAAGAAGACTCGGATTCTTCAAACCAAAGCTCTCTCTTTGAAAGTAAGTATTCAAACACATTGAGGGAGGCATTTAGAGGTGATCCAAACCTCTGGAACACTTCTGGGCGTGGAGAATCATCATCTTCACCTCTCATTTGGAGCACTTGCAGTTGGAGGACCACAGAACAATTCAGGAGGTTCCAAGTAAGGTTAAGCATCCAGGCACATTCCTTAGAGTATAGTGAAGCTATTCAGATGGTCGCAGCTCATCTGTAACTGCAGATTCATCATCCTCCATGTTCACTTGAAGCTCAAATCGAAGGAGTCGAGTAGAGCAATTCAGAAGGTTTGAGGTCACAACAAGCATCCAGTTAGCATCACTGAGTCCCAAGGAAGCTTTTAGGATCATTCATACAAACCCAGGTGCTCTCCAACATCCTCACGATCTTTATTTTCAGAGGTAAGTTTCTCAACTCCACCTCTTTAATTCATGTACCTTTTTGGATAAAACTCAACACCATTCTATTCAGCATCATAAGAGGATTAAAAACCCTCTATCATCAGTCATTTATGCTTCAGTATAGCCATTTAATTTAATTTTCAAATTTTAGGGTTCTTCACGTATTTTAGATAATTCAGTAGATGTAGTTAATATAAATTCATATTAGTTACATATCTGGAATCGTGAGTGAATTTAGAGCAAGTTTGGTCTTTACATCTTTGCGAATGGTTGAGAGTTGAGAGAGTTCAGAAATTCAAAATTTGAGAGCTTGAGGAAGAAGATGACAATGGTGGTGGCGCGCAAATTTCAAATCCCAGGGCAGAGTTTATTTTATATTTAATGACATGCGTTTCATAAACGAATGAATAACTTGCCCCAGTGGCCACACATGCGCTCTTAGTCTCCTCATGCCCAAGGTCTGGGGTTCGAATCCCCCTCGCCTCAGACCTTTTGATTTTATTTTCTTTTTTGCTTCTATACACTTGAACACTATATGAATTGCATTGAAGCCAGCTTACTATCACCACACGCGCGTTGGCTCAGTGGTGTTTGTTTTGGGTGTGTGACCTAGAGGGCGTGTGTTCAAACCTCGGAGGAGACAAAACCATTTTTTTTACCACTAATTCCCTTCATTTTTTCTCACAACTTCACACAATTAATTCACCTATCAAATTAAATCATTTTCACTTCATTTTTCACACACTTGTTATTTAATATACCTATTTTATGAATAATAAAAAAAAATCACAAAAAAATATTATTTATTTCATATATTTTAATTAGGTTTAAAATAGTATGTTTTAAGTGTTTTCTTAAATACTTTAAATATATATATTTTCATTTTGTTTTAATCTAATTATCTTGTAAATAATTTTATTATAAAACCCTAATTATTTAGGTCTTATTTAGGTATAGATTTTATCTTTACCTTAACTAAGCTGACTTTTGTCAATTTTCAAAACTGTATTTACAAAATCTCCTTTCTGTTTTCAAAATATTCTTCTGGTATTTGAAGGGCATTATTCCCGGTGAAACTCTTCAGATACCTATGTGACCTATGTCCATCTTCACTTCTTCTGTTTTCAAAAAAACCATTAACTGTTTATCATATATATTCAACTGTTATCCATCAACTGTTGGTGAGGCTTTGTACATACTTCTTCAAAGGCCTCCACTCCATCCAGGTTAGGCTTTACAAGCTTTCAATTTACAGTCTTTATTTAAATTACTGTCAAATATAAACTGTGCATATATTTGTTTAGAACTACGTCTGAGTGTAAACCTTAGGACAGTTAAACTATATATATATATATATATATATATATATATATATTATAGGAATATGACCTAGGATTGAGAATGTCTTCCCGGTGAAGGCTCTTTCCTAATTAGAGATCTGTAGTTCAAACCCCCAAGATGAATTATTCCCGGTGAAACATCTTGGCAAAAACCTTAGAATCTAAAAATAGGACACATCCACCCAAAGAGGAATTATTCCCGGTGAAACCTCTTACCCATTTGCTTAAAGCCAAAATAAGTTCAAAACCACATAGCTTTCTCTTGTGCTATAACAAGGACCCTCGATGACCCTCGATTAGCCTCCTCTTGGGCTTTGTACAAGGACCCACAGGCTTCTTAAAAGCATTTCCAGCTTCCTCTTGAGCTTGTATACAAGGACCCACCAGGTTTCTTATAAACATAGGAACAGGTATTTAGTCACCTTTTAACCTACCCTGGTGAGTTTTCTTCCAATTTAAACCAGACTCTAAACAAGCTAAGTTTGTCTCAATTTTACATTGAGTACACCTTTTGGAATGAGAGACATGGACAGTCTCTGTCACCCTTATCTTCATCAATCTTCCTTAGCAGAGTCTAGGATCCATGTTTGCTTATCCTCAGCAAGAGTCAGCCTTCATCTTGGGCTTTAAACAAGAAGTCTCCACTAGATAATCTTTCTGCCAATCATTTTAATAAAAACCCCTGGAAAGGGTTAGCCTCCAAAATCACTTCTTCAAAAACCAAAGATTCATTTCTCTTAGGAGATAATTTCCCCAAAAGAGTCAAAAACCCCTAGAAAGGGTTAGCCTCCAAAGTCAATTAATAAAAACCTGTTAAAAAGAATAAAACCCCTGGAAAGGGTTAGCTTCCAAAAATCATTCTTTTCAAAAGATAAATTCTCCAGCAGTCAAAACCCCTGGAAAGGGTTAGCTTCCAAAAATCATTCTTTTCAAAAGATAAATTCACCAGCTGAGTCAAAATCCCTGGAAAGGGTTAGCTTCCAAAAAAATCAGTCTTTTAATAAATAAATCCTCCAATAGAGTCAAAACCCAACAAACAGTTAGCCTCAACCTTGGGCTTCATACAAGGCACCAAAACAATAAAACTCCCCTGTTAATAGTCAGCCTCAACCTTGGGCATTGTGCAAGGCAGATAATAGAGTCTCCCCAGTGAGTCCTTCATCATTCAGGTAGCCACAACCTTGGGCTTTGTACAAGGCAGATAAACCATACTTCATGTGTCAAAGATTCCTAACATCTAGGATCTTTTCCCTATTAGAGTCATTCATACTCAGTCAGCCACAACCTTGGGCTTTGTACAAGGCAGAAAATAATATTTTTTCTAGCTAGAGTCAGCCTCAATTCTGGGCTTTGTACAGAATACAAAGATTCCTTGTAATTAACCCCCAGTGGAGTCATCTCCCAGAGTCAATAAATAATACATTAATCAAAAAGCCTCAAGCTTGGGCCTCATACAAGCCAGTTAAAAATCAAATCTTTTATACAGTAGATAGACATAGCTTATCTCTATAGAGAGATCTTTCCTCTATCTCACCACATTCAAACAAACAAACATTACATTTCATTTTAATTTTAATCAAGTCTCCCATTTAAGATTTTGAAAGGCATGAGCTGGCAGTAAAACCCAGACATGTGGTAACTTTCCCTAATTTGGATGAGCATTTTTCTTTCATTTAAGAGGCATTTGACTGGTATACTTGCACATACACAAGTAAGGTCCTCCTCTTGAATGAAATGAATTCAGTTATTCTGTCACTCTTTTAATGTTTGTGGTGGAATAGTAGAAATACCTCTCTGTAAAGATAACTTCATGTCTCTTTACTGTAAACAGAGATTTAATTCAAAGCTTCAACCTTGAGCTTCAAGCAAGGCACCCAAAAATAATTAATAATTAATTAGTTCCCCGAACTACATTAAGCTCTGACTTCCATTAGGGATATGTAGGCATGAGGTTCACAAGGAATCTCAGCGAGCTAATAAAATACCAAAAATAGTCAGTCTGTCTGTCTGTCTTTCTTTTATTCAATTCAATTCCTTCTCCTAATACAAAGGAGAAACTTTCCCAATAATCATTAGCAGCACAAACACATTTAGACACAGAGAAGGTTCCTGTAGAGTACTACAGATATGTAGGGTGCTTAAACTCTTCCCTATGTATAACCGACCCCCCGGACTCCAGAATTTCTAGTCTAGGTGAATCCCCACACTTAGCAAACTCTTAGGGTTTAGTTGAGATCTTTTTTTCCCTTTCCTACTCGTAGGACAATAAGAAAGTTCGTGTGATATCGTAGGAAGAACTGAAACAAAATTCATCCCACCACGGGCGCATTCTCCTTCCAAATTTCGCGTGAAGGGTCTAGCGTGCCGTCCTCCCAAGTGAAACGGGGAGGTAAAAAAAACGACAACCACAGAAAAATGGCGACTCTGCTGGGGATATAAGTGTTAAAAACCTTGGTTTTTCATCCAAACCAATGGTTGACCTGTTGCTGGTCCAGCCCCAATGAGGAATTAGGGATGCCAAATTCCCCCTCAAACAAGAGAGGTCCTGCCTAACCTCTGTGTCATATCATGTGTTTGCTGCATTTATATTTGTTTATTTTGTTTATTCTGTATCGGGAAAGGGCTTGATTCCACCTTGTGGTGAGAAATCCTATACCCGGATTTGAGTGCAACATAAGATAGGATGGAGGATGTCTTCCCGGTGAAGACCCTCTAATCTTGGTTCACAATTCTACTCTTGGGATTTGCCTGGCTGGTTGTGATTAACTGCGCCACTGCATTCCGAGACTGATTTGTACCAGGAGGACCTAGAAACACATTAACCCCACTTAAAGCCTTTTTTAGGATGTAGAGCGGTGATTACGAAAGTAATTGTCACGCAGATACTACACTCAGAGAAAACTCTCTTATAGATACCAATCAACGTATCTTTAAGGTTTAGCAAAAACTCTGAGACCCCTAGAACCCGTTCTACAGGTACAAAAATCCTTATCCTTAGTTTACCATTGGGGCGAGGTTTGCGTTTTGACTTCATGACCACTATACCCTTCTACACCATGTTTGTTTAAAAACTCTTGTGTGTGCATTCATGCATTCATGCATCATTCATCATAATAATTAAAACCAAAAAGAGTCTTTTTCGAGTCGTTTTTCAAGGAAACTAAATAACGAACGTTTTAAACTTCATAGAAAGAGAGAAACGGAGAAAGGACTTAAGGATCTATACCATGGATTACGGAAGAAAGAGAGCTAGGAAATACACCTTCAAGATTCCCCAGGTCGAGGAACTGGGAAAGCTCGGAAAACTGGTGGTCAACCCCCAGGCTTTCAAGGAGAAGTATGGAAAACTTCTGCCTTTGCTCAATACCAACATTGTGGATGGGATCCTTCCCACCCTGGTACAGTTTTACGATCCAACGTATCACTGCTTCACCTTTCTAGATTATCAGCTCATGCCTACGTTGGAGGAGTACTCTCGTCTGATTGGAATACCCGTGTACGCGCAAGATCCGTACTCCGGTTTGGAAAAGAATCCTGACGACATTATCATTGCTGCAACTACTCCTTTGAACGTAGTCGACATCAGAACTCATATGGTGAGTAGAGGAGGAATTCAAGGATTGCCTTCCAAATTCCTGTTTGATCAAGCTCGGTACTTCGTCAGCATCCAAGATATGAGCGTTTTTGAGGAAATCTTGGCTTTGCTTATCTACGGATTATTTTTGTTCCCTAACATTAACGATTTCGTCGACATCAACGCAATTAAGATCTTCTTAATTGGAAATCCAGTTCCAACCTTGCTTGCGAATGCTTATCACTCTATGCATTCAAGAAACCTGCAGCGAGGAGGATTAATCACATGCTGCGTACCGTTGTTATACGAATGGTTCGTCTTGCACCTGCCAAAGTCTAGCACTTTCTGGAACATGAGCGATGGCCTTTACTGGTCACAGAAAATCATGTCCCTCACTCATACGGACATTGAGTGGTGTAGTCCTGACAACGACGAAACCAAGATCATCTTCAGTTGCGGAAGTTATCCCAACGTACCCCTTATTGGAATTAAGGGAGGAATAAGTTACAATCCAGCTTTAGCCCGTCGTCAATACGGCTATCCCATGAAAAATATACCAAGTAACATCCAATTGGAGGGTCTGTTCTTCAAGAACATCGACGATCATGGCAACATGCTGAAGAAGGAAATTGTCCAAGCCTGGCGTCTTGTTCACAGCAAAGGGAGAAGATTGTTAGGAAAACATCTTTGCATCTCCCTGGATCCTTACCTTCAATGGGTACGCGTCAGAGCATTCAAGCTCAGGATGCCATATCAGCATCAAGAACCCATTCCCCTAAGGGAACCAATATACCTTTTCTCCACCGATGTTGAAAAACTACAAGCGGCATTAAACAAGGTATGCCAAGAAAGGAATGCTTGGAGGAACAAGTATCGAATCGTCAACACGGAAAATGTTGAGATTCAAAACATCCTAAGAAGGAAGGATGAGTTACTTGAAGTGCTCGATTGACAAGTGTCACAAACGTCACTTTCTCATCATATCCCTCCTGCTTCCTGGATCATCGATCAGCTCACGTCAGAGAACGCTCAGCTCAAGAAACATAAGAAGATGTTAGAACGTGAAGTCGTCTCTTCGTCAAAATTTTAGAGTCCTTTCTCTTATTTTCTCTGTATTTCCCTTTTCAAAGTGTGTAAAAACGGCGTTTCCGCTTAATTAATAAAAGTTTGATGTTTCATAACGTAATTATGGTGTTTCCTTGAAAAATATTAACTTAATTGCATATCATGCATCGCTTTAGTCGTACGCACTAACACGAGAATTGTCGCGGATCTAATAGTCACTTTCCTTTCTCCAGAAAGAGAGGAGGAGAAGGAGGTGAACCAAGACTTTTAAGCTGTCTCATCCATACAACACTCGTTCAAGTCGCAAGAAAAGAATGGAAGACTTTGAGCAAGAGAATGGAGAACTCAGAGAAGAGATTAATACTCTCTAGGGTACTGTTGAAAGGCTCAATAGCATGGTAGAAGCCCTGGTAGTTGCACAGAATCGACCAACGCCAGAAGAACCACAAAAGACTGTGGTTTCCGAGATTGTTTCTACTCTTATTCCTCAGTATGCCATGCCACCCAACCGACCTTGGGGCATGCCGTATAACTTTATTCCAGAAGGGTACATACCCCCATTTTCTGAAGTTCCAAAAGCTACAATGGAGATGCAACCACCGGAGGGTTACAAACCTCTGGAAATTGAAGTTCCAAGAGCAACGGCAATGGGTTTCGCACAACAGAATGCTGAGATTCCAAGATCTGTTGTCATGGCTTCTCCACGGCCCATTATGCATACTTTTCCTCCACAGGGGGGACAAGTATATCATCACGCTCCCAGTGAGGACGCTGGCGTGTATGAAAGATTGGACGAGTTCCAGGAACAGTTTCTGCAAATGCAGAAGGAACTCAAGACTCTTCGAGGACAAGATTTATTTGGAAAGAATGCTGCAGACCTCTATCTGGTTCCAAATGTTAAGATTCCTCACAAATTCAAAGTACCAGATTTCGAGAAGTAGAAAGGGAATTCATGCCCACAAAGTCACCTCGTAATGTACGCTCGAAGAATGTCAACTCAGACTGATAATCAACAATTACTCATTCATTATTTTCAAGACAGCCTGACTGGTGCTGCACTCAAATGGTACATGAACTTGGACAGTTCAGAGATTCGTACTTTTCGAGACCTCGGAGAGGCCTTCGTCAAACAGTACAAGTACAATCTGGATATGGCTCCCGACAGAGATCAACTCCAGGCCATGACTCAAAAGGATAGGGAAAGCTTCAAGGAATACGCTCAAAGATGACGTGAAGTTGCTGCTCAAATTTGTCCACCACTTGAAGAGAAAGAAATGACAAAAATCTATCTCAAAACTTTGAGTCCATTTTACTACGGACGAATGGTTGCAAGTGCACCAAGTGACTTTACCGAGATGGTAAACATGGGTGTACGTTTAGAAGAAGCAGTTTGAGAAGGACGCTTGAACAAAGAACCAGAATCTTCTATTGGTCCAAGGAAGTATGGAAGTTCTTTCCAGAAGAAAAATGATCAAGATGTCAGCAATGTCTTGCACAAAATCAAGAAGAGATTCCAACCTCAAGTTGCAGCAATAACTACGGTTGTTAACTCAGCGCCAGCTTATCAACCTCAGGTCCCGCAACAACAAATTCAACAAAGGTCGTAGCAACCTCAGCAGCAGGTTCGACCTCCAAATTACAACAGTCGGGCTCCAAGGTATCCTGCCTTTGACCCAGTACCAATGCCGTATGCGGAATTGTTTCCAACATTACTGGCAAAAGGACTCATTCAGACAAGGAGTCCTCCAAATCCTACAAACAGTTCCTCACCATGGTATAAGGCTGACCAATCCTGTCCCTATCATCAGGGGGCACCAGGTCACAATATTGAGAACTGTTTCTCTTTCAAGATTGACGTCCAACGATTAGTGAAGAGCGGAATGCTATCCTTCAAATATACTAGTCCAAACGTCCAAGCAAATCCTTTGCCGCAGCATAAAGAAGCTTCAGTAAATCTGATAGATCAACACCCTAACGTCATTCAAATCTACGACATTCGTCATATAGGGGAAAATCTTTTCAACATGCACGCTAAACAAGCTGGGTACGGCCATGTACCACCTCACAACTACTTCACATGCGATATTTGTCCAAAGAATAATCAAGGATGTGTCGTAGTTCAAGCTGCATTACAAGAACAAATGGACTTAGGATGGATTCAACATATCCGAGTCAGAACTGAACATGACATCAACATGGTTCAAGGATGTCCAGGAGAATACAAAATCTACAAAGTTGAAGATCTTGAAGGATCGGTAGTCAGGTTCCATAAAACTTTAAATGGACTTGCCTACTTTGGAACAGATTTCCACGCTTACAGTAGATGCAGAATTTGTCGAAGAAATTCACAAGGATGTTTGCGTGTTCGCAACGACATTCAAAAGCTGATGGATGACAATACCATTACTGTTCTTGCCAACAGAGCATATGATGAAGTCTTTACCATATCTCCTCAAATTAATCAAGTTGAACCAACGCAAGTCAAGTATGACAGCAGGAAGACAGCAATTGCCCCGTTAGTCATCTACTTACCAGGTCCTGTACCGTATGAGTCCAGCAAGGTTATACCATACAAGTACAATGCTACATACATTGAAAATGGTAAGGAGATACCATTACCTTCTGTTGTCAACATTGCTGATGTTAGTCGAGTCACCAGAAGTGGACGAGTCTTCAACAGAACAACAGAAAATGTGGAGAAACCTTCGGAAGAAGTACCACATAGGCAAGACAATCATCCGACCAATGTTGTTCAAGCGAAAGAAAATGATGAGATCTTGAAGTTAATCCAGAGGAGTGAACACAACATTGTAGATCAATTACTACATACTCCGTCTAGGATTTCTGTCCTTTCCCTGCTATTGAGTTCTGAAGCTCATAGGGAAGCTCTACAGAAAGTTTTGGAACAAGCTTTTGTAGAACCTAGCGTCACAATAAGCCAATTCAACAACAATTGCCAACATTTCCGCGGGAACTAATCTGAGTTTCTGTGACGAAGATCTTCCTGAAGAAGGAGTGGACCATAATCTTCCACTTCACATCTCAGTTGGCTGCATGGGTGATGTACTCACAGGAGTCCTAATAGACAATGGATCCTCTCTCAACGTCATGCCTAAATCAACATTGTCAAGATTATCTTTCGAAGATTACCCTCTAAGAAAAAGTCATGTCATCGTCAAAGCATTTGATGGATCAAGGAAGTCAGTTTTTGGAGAAGTGGATCTTCCCATAACTATTGGACCTCAGACGTTCAAAATCACTTTCCAGGTCATGGACATCCCAGCACAATACAGTTGTTTGCTAGGTCGCCCATGGATTCATGAGGCTGGGGCAATTACTTCACACTTCATCAGAAACTGAAGTTCATAAGAAATGACAAATTGGTAACCGTATGTGGGGAACGAGCTCTGATCATCAGCAACCTGTCATCATTCTCCAACATAGAACCAAAAGAAGTTGTTGGAACTAAATTCCAAGCACTTTCCTTGGATAAGGAAAAAGGAAAGGAGAAAGCAGCGTCTATCTCTTCATACAAAGATGCAATCCAAGTTGTAAAGGATGGAACTACCAGTGGTTGGGGGCACATTAATATTCCTACCAACAACAAGAACAGAACAGGAATTGGATTCTTTCCGACATCATCAAAAGCTATCCCAGGGATTGAGGTAGTTCTCCCAATTCAAGAAACTTTCTGCAGTGGAGGTTTTCTTCAACCTGTCCAGCAAACAGTCAATACCATCGGTACGGAAGACACCGATGAGAATTTTGAAGAGGAATGTATGTCCTACCTTCTCGAGGAAGGATACATAGCCCTATCAGAGTCTGATTCACCTTGCTGTTATCCAACTAAGGGATCTGAAAGTAAGACTCAACCAAGCAGTGATGAAGTTACTAACAGCTTCACCACCAGAAGTCATGGTTCATCAGAAGAAGTTCCTCCTATCCCCGAAGAAACCTGGGATACATTAGGAGAATCAAGCGGAAAATACGACCACATGGTCAAATACTCCGCTCCTGAAAGCTCAAAAACCTCTTTGGAAGATATTATTCCAACGGGATGGAACATTGATTACGAGTACCTTACTCAGCCAAAAGAGATATATAACCCTTGCTATTCATCATCAGCATCTGGTGAAGTCATCATTGAGGATTATATCCCCAAGTCACCTTCCGGGGCTATGGATCTAGAGTTCACATATCTAGTCAATGCCATCTTGGGAGAAGAGCAAGACCAAAATACAGAAGAGGATGATCTCGAAAGTGTCTCCGACAACGAGTCTCTCCATTCAGAAGATTGGAAGTTTCCTCAAAAGAAAGTTCAACATACTCCACTTGGAAATGGGTATGCTCACACCGCTCAGTCTGCTGAAGTAGAAGAAGATCGTCTGAGTGTTGCAAAGACAGTGGTTGGTAAATCAAGACCTACCACAGGCCAGCTTAAGCCTAAGGTTCCAGATTACCTAGTGCACAATGGGGTTCGCCACTATTGGACAGCTGTGGAAGTTACAACTGTTGTTCGCACTCCTAAGTAGGAACTTTCACCGTTATTTTATCCTCTCACCATAGCCCAGGGTGAAGAGATGTTTCATAGGGCTTTGCATTTTACTATTTCTTAGGAAAATGTCCCTCTTTGCTTCGCCCAAAGCAATAGAGTTTTGTTTTATAGGGTCTTTGTTTCAAGAAATGACTGTCAATAAATAAAAATGTCATTTTATTCCGTCGTTAGTTTTTCCTTTTCTTTTTTTCGGAAATTGGTAATCCTAAAAAACACCCTAAAAAAAACATCAAAAATTCTATTAACTGCATACACCGAGTCTTCCCTCGTTGTCTAAATAAAATTTATCACACATATGCAGATTAATCATAAAATACCCCGTTGAAACGTGCGATCGTATGACTTCTCCAAGCTTTGAGTTTCCTGTATTCGAGGCAGAGGAAGAAGAAGACGAAGAAATATCAAAGGAAATTTCACGATTACTTCAACAAAAGGAAGAGGCCATTCAGCCATACAATGAGCCTCTAGAGATCATTAACCTTGGTTCCGATGGAAACAGAAAAGAGGTTAAGATTGGAGCTTCGCTCAGTTCAGAGATCAGAGAGAGTTTGATACAACTGCTCAAAGAATTCTCAGATGTCTTCGCTTGGTCTTATCAAGATATGCCAGGGTTGGATACCAGTATAGTGGAGCATCACTTGCCATTAAAAGCAGAATGCCCTCCGGTCAAGCAAAAATTGAGAAGAACTCATCCGGATATGGCCATGAAAATCAAAGAGGAAGTTCAAAAGCAGATCAACGCAGGTTTCCTTGTCACTTCAGAATACCCTCAGTGGTTAGCTAACATTGTTCCCGTTCCTAAGAAAGACGGAAAAGTCCGCATGTGCGTCGACTACAGAGATTTGAACAAAGCTAGCCCTAAGGATGATTTTCCTTTACCACATATTGATATGTTGGTAGACAGTACAGAAAAATCCAAAGTTTTCTCATTCATGGACGGATTTTCAAGATACAACCAAATCAAAATGGCACCTGAAGACATGGAGAAAACAGCTTTCATCACCCCCTGGGGCACGTTCTGCTATCGTGTTATGCCTTTTGGACTAAAGAACGCAGGGGCAACTTATCAAAGAGCCATGACTACGCTTTTCCATGACATGATGCATAAAGAAGTGGAAGTCTATGTGGACGACATGATTGCCAAATCAGAAAATGAAGAAGATCACATACAAAATCTGACAAAGTTATTTCAACGCTTACGGAAGTTTCAGCTTCGCCTGAACCCCAACAAGTGCACCTTTGGTGTCTACTCAGGAAAACTCCTTGGTTTCATTGTCAGCAAACGAGGAATTGAAGTAGATCCAGACAAAGTCAAGGCAATTCAAGAAATGCCTTCACCCAGAACCGAGAAACAAGTTAGAGGATTTCTTGGACGTCTGAATTACATCTCGAGATTCATATATCTCACGACTGCAACTTGCGCTCCTATTTTCAAACTTCTACGGAAAAATCAAAGTTGCGTCTGGACAGGCGATTGTCAGAAAGCGTTCGACAGCATTAAAGAATATCTGCTCGAACCACCCATCTTGTCTCCTCCAGTGGAAGGAAGACCTTTGATAATGTACTTAACCGTCCTAGAAGATTCCATGGGCTGTGTCCTTGGACAACAAGACGAGACGAGAAGAAAAGAGCATGCCATTTACTACCTAAGCAAGAAATTCACTGACTGTGAATCCCGCTACTCCATGCTCGAGAAGACGTGTTGTGCTTTGGCCCGGGCTGCCAAGCGTCTCCGCCAGTACATGATTCGACATACTACTTGTTTGATCTCTCATATGGATCCAATCAAGTACATCTTTGAGAAGCCTGCCTTAACTGGGAGAATTGCCCGTTGGCAGATGTTGTTATCAGAATATGACATTGAGTATCACGCTCAGAAAGCCGTGAAAGGAAGCGTTCTAGCTGAGCACCTGGCTCACCATCCACTCAATGGTCATGAATCAACCAGTTTTGACTTTCCGGACGAGGACGTCATGTACCTCAAGATGAAAGATTGCGACGAGCCACTACCAGACGAAGGACTTGAGATAGGATCCCAGTGGGGCTTAGTCTTTGACGGAGCTGTCAATGCTTATGGACGAGGAATTGGGGCAATCATTGTTACACCTCAGGGTACCCATATTCCATTTACCGCCAGATTAACTTTCAAATGCACAAACAATGAGGCCGAATATGAAGCTTGCATCATGGGTCTCGAAGAAGCCGTGGATCTAAGAATCAAACACTTGGATGTATACGGAGATTCTGCTTTGGTCATCAATCAAATCAAAGGAGAATGGGAAACACGCCAACCAGGGCTAATTCCTTACAAAGACTACGCGAGAAGATTGTTACCATTCTTCGACAGGGTAGATTTTCATCACATTCCGCGCGAAGAAAACAACTTGGCTGATGCATTAGCCACACTCTCTTCCATGATTAGGATAAATCATTGGAATGACATTCCTCGGATCGATGTTATGCGCCTAGATAGGCCCGCTCATGTTTTCACAGTAGAAGCAATCATCGACGACAAACCGTGGTATCACGACATCAAGAACTTTCTTCAAAAGCAAGAGTACCCTCTTGGGGCGTCAAAGAAAGATAGAAAGACTTTGAGAAAGTTAACTTGTAGATTCTTCCTGAATGAAGATGTTCTGTACAAGAGAAACTTCGACATGATTCTGCTCAGATGCGTTGACAGAAAAGAAGCAGAAGTACTCATGAGAGAAATACATGAAAGTTCCTTTGGTACTCACACCAATGGACATACCATGACAAGGAAAATACTGAGAGCAGGATATTATTGGCTGACGATGGAGTCAGATTGCTACCAGTACGCAAAGAGGTGTCACAAATGTCAGATCTACGCCGATAGAATTCATGTGCCACCATCTCTTCTCAACATACTCTCTTCCCCTTGGCCTTTCTCCATGTGGGGAATCGACATGATTGGAATGATCGAGCCAAAAGCGTCCAACGGACATCGCTTCATCTTGGTAGCTATAGACTATTTCACCAAATGGGTTGAAGCAGCTTCATATGCAAATGTTACAAGACAAGTTGTCGTCAGGTTTATCAAGAATCACATCATCTGTTGCTACGGCATTCCTAGCAAGATAATCACTGACAATGGGTCAAATTTGAATAACAAAATGATGAAGGAACTTTGTGAAGAGTTCAAGATTGAACATCACAACTCATCTCCTTACAGACCAAAGATGAATGGAGCTGTAGAAGCAGCTAACAAAAACATCAAGAAAATCATTCAGAAGATGGTCATCACTTACAAAGATTGGCATGAAATGCTCCCGTATGCTCTTCATGGTTACCGTACATCAGTACGTACTTCGACTGGAGCAACTCCTTTCTCCCTTGTATATGGCATGGAAGCAGTCCTACCCATAGAGGTTGAGATCCCATCAATGAGAGTCCTGATGGAGGCAAAATTAACAGAAGCCGAGTGGTGTCAAAGCAGATTCGATGAATTGAACTTTGTTAGAACAAGATTTGTTCTGATCAATTATCTTAGTTTTGATGATAACAATAATATGAATTTTGCTTAAGATAATATGGTACTCTAATCCAATGCAATTTCCCTTTCAGGAAATATATAAAGAGTATGCATAATTCAGCGCTCAGAAGCTTTGTCTCAAAGGGTTCAGCATGCAACATCAGAACATGGTCTGGCAAGACATCAGAAGATGGTCGAAGCAGAATCAGAACATGGGTCTATGGAAGCATCAGAAGAACAAGAGAACAGAAGCACTGAAGTTCTGATGGTATCACGCTCAGAAGCACTTCAAGGTCAGAAGATCAGAAGATGCTATGCACCAAGCTGTTTGACTCTGATGATATTCAAACGTTATATTCACAAACATCAGATCAGAAGAAAGTACAAGTGGCAAGCTACGCTGACTGACAAAAGGAACGTTAAAACCTACTAAAGGCTACGTCAGTAGACACAGCGTGAACAAGGCTCGAGGTAGTTGACAAAAGCGTATAACATTAAATGCGATGCTGTACGGAACACGCAAAGCATTAAATGCACTCACTGGTCATCTTCTCCAACGCCTATAAATATGAAGTTCTGATGAGAAGCAAGGTTAACGATCCTGAACAAAACAACGCCTATTAACTTGCTGAAACTCTGTTCAAACTCAAAGCTCAGAATCTTCATCTTCATCAAAGCTCACTACATTGCTGTTGTAATATATTAGTGAGATTAAGCTTAAACGTTAAGAGAAATATCACAGTTTGTGATTATAGCTTTCAAGAAGCATTTGTAATACTCTTAGAATTGATTACATTAAGTTGTAAGGAACTAGAGTGATCGTGTGGATCAGAATACTCTAGGAAGTCTTAGAGGTTATCTAAGCAGGTTGTAACTAGAGTGATCGTGTGGATCAGTATACTCTAGAAAAGTCTTAGAGGGTATCTAAGCAGTTGTTCCTGGAGTGATCAGTGTGTGATCATAAGACTCTGGAAGACTTAGTTGCTGACTAAGTGGAAAACCATTGTAATCCGTGCGATTAGTGGATTAAATCCTCAGTTGAGGTAAATCATCTCTGCGGGGGTGGACTGGAGTAGTTTAGTTAACAATGAACCAGGATAAAAATAACTGTGCAATTTATTTTTATCTGTCAAGTTTTTTAAAGCTACACTTATTCAAACCCCCCCTTTCTAAGTGTTTTTATATCCTTCAATTGGCATCAGAGCGCCGGTTCTAAGGTGCAAGCACTTAACCGTGTTTAGAAAAGATTCAGGAAGAGAAAAACGCTTCAGTAAAAGATGGTTGATGAAAGTGAAAAGTCTACACCTGCATCTACATCTGGCTCTGCTGAGCAATACAACGGTAACAATGGTTATACTAGACCGCCGGTATTTGATGGTGAAAGCTTTGAATACTGGAAAGATAAACTGGAAAGTTACTTTCTAGGTCTAGATGGTGATCTATGGGATCTTCTGATGGATGGTTACAAACATCCAGTAAATGCCAGAGGCGTAAAGCTGACGAGGCAAGAAATGAATGATGATCAGAAGAAGCTTTTCAGGAATCATCACAAATGCAGAAATGTTTTGCTGAATGCTATCTCTCATGCTGAGTATGAGAAGATATCTAACAGGGAAACGGCCTATGACATATATGAGTCCTTGAAAATGACTCATGAAGGAAATGCTCAAGTCAAGGAGACTAAAGCTCTAGCTTTAATCCAGAAGTATGAAGCCTTCAAGATGGAGGATGATGAAGACATTGAAAAGATGTTTTCAAGATTTCAAACTCTTACTGCTGGATTGAGAGTTCTTGACAAGGGATACACCAAAGCTGATCATGTAAAGAAGATCATCAGAAGCTTACCCAGAAGATGGGGTCCTATGGTGACTGCATTCAAGATTGCAAAGAATCTGAATGAAGTTTCTCTGGAAGAACTCATCAGTGCCTTGAGAAGTCATGAAATAGAGCTGGACGCAAATGAGCCTCAAAAGAAAGGTAAGTCTATTGCATTAAAATCCAATATCAAGAAATGCATTAACGCTTTTCAGGCTAGAGAAGAAGATCCTGAAGAATCAGAATCTGAAGAAGAAGATGAACTGTCCTTGATCTCCAGAAGGCTAAATCAACTCTGGAAGACCAAGCAAAGGAAGTTCAGAGGCTTCAGAAGTTCAAAGAAATTTGAACGTGGAGAATCTTCTGATGACAGAAGATTTGACAAGAAGAAGGTCATGTGCTATGAATGCAATGAGCCTGGACACTTTAAGAATGAATGTCCAAATCTTCGGAAGGAAAATCCCAAAAAGAAGTTTCATAAGAAGAAAGGTCTTATGGCAACCTGGGATGAGTCAGAAGATGATTCAGACTATGAAGATGAGCAGGCCAACTGTGCGCTGATGGCGACAGAAGATGACAGATCAGAATCTACATCAGAAACAGATTCTGAAGAGATATCCTTGACTGCAAAAAGGACAAAGCACAATATGTCATGGTACCTGGACTCTGGATGCTCACGACACATGACAGGAAGAAGGTCTACGTTCCAAGACCTGGTGCTTAAGTCTGGAGGAGTAGTCAAGTTTGGAGGAGATCAGAAGGGCAAGATAACTGGCTCTGGAACTATAAAGTCTGGTAACTCTCCTTCCATTTCTAATGTACTTCTTGTAGAAGGATTATCACATAACCTCTTATCTATCAGTCAATTGAGTGACAATGGTTATGATATAATCTTTAATCAAGAGTCTTGCAAGGCTGTAAATCAGAAGGATGGCTCAATCCTATTTACAGGCAAGAGGAAGAACAACATTTATAAGACAGATCTGCAAGATCTTATGAGTCAGAAGGTGACTTGTCTTATGTCTGTTTCTGAAGAGCAGTGGGTCTGGCACAGAAGATTAGGTCATGCTAGTTTGAGAAAGATTTCTCAGATTAACAAACTGGATCTTGTCAGAGGACTCCCTAATCTGAAATTCAAATCAGATGCTCTTTGTGAAGCATGTCAGAAGGGCAAGTTCTCCAAACCTGCATTCAAGTCCAAGAATGTTGTTTCTACCTCAAGGCCATTAGAACTCTTGCACATTGATCTGTTTGGCCCAGTCAAAACAGCATCTGTCAGAGGGAAGAAATATGGATTAGTCATCGTAGATGATTATAGCCGCTGGACATGGGTAAAATTCTTGAAACACAAGGATGAGACTCATTCAGTGTTCTTTGATTTCTGCATTCAGATTCAATCTGAAAAAGAGTGTAAAATCATAAAGGTTAGAAGTGATCATGGTGGTGAATTTGAGAACAGATCCTTTGAAGAATTCTTCAAAGAAAATGGTATTGCCCATGATTTCTCTTGTCCTAGAACTCCACAGCAAAATGGGGTTGTAGAACGAAAGAATAGGACTCTGCAAGAAATGGCCAGAACCATGATCAATGAAACCAATATGGCTAAGCATTTCTGGGCAGAAGCAATAAACACTGCATGCTATATTCAGAATAGAATCTCTATCAGACCTATTCTAAATAAGACTCCTTATGAATTGTGGAAGAATAGAAAGCCCAACATTTCATATTTCCATCCTTTTGGATGTGTATGCTTTATTCTGAACACTAAAGATCATCTTGGTAAGTTTGATTCCAAAGCACAAAAATGTTTCCTTCTTGAATATTCTGAACGCTCAAAAGGCTACAGAGTATACAATACTGAAACATTGATTGTAGAAGAATCAATCAATATCAGGTTTGATGATAAGCTTGGTTCTGAAAAACCAAAGCAGTTTGATAATTTTGCAGATTGTGATATTGATATATCAGAAGTTGTTGAGCCAAGAAGCAACGCATCAGAAGCAGAGCTTCTCAGAAGCAAAGAATCGGAAGATCAAGTATCAGCTTCTCTGGAGAATCTAAGCATTTCTGAAGAACCATCTGTCAGAAGATCATCCAGACTCATCTCTGGTCATTCAGAAGATGTCATTCTTGGAAAGAAGGATGATCCAATCAGAACAAGAGCATTCCTTAAGAACAATGCAGACTGTCAATTAGGTCTTGTATCTTTGATCGAGCCAACTTCTGTTGATCATGCTCTAGAAGATCCAGACTGGATAATTGCTATGCAAGAAGAACTAAATCAGTTTACAAGGAATGATGTTTGGGATCTTGTTCCTAGACCAGATGGATTCAATATAATCGGTACAAAATGGGTCTTCAGAAACAAGCTCAGTGAGAAAGGTGAAGTGGTAAGGAACAAAGCCAGACTGGTGGCTCAGGGTTATAGTCAGCAAGAAGGGATTGACTACACAGAAACCTTTGCACCAGTGGCCAGGTTAGAATCTATTCGTCTATTAATTTCATTTGCCACTCAACATAACATCACTCTCTATCAAATGGATGTTAAGAGTGCCTTCTTAAATGGTTATATAGATGAAGAAGTTTATGTCCATCAACCTCCTAGTTTTGAAGACTCTCTGTCTCCTAATCATGTTTTTAAACTAAAGAAATCATTGTATGGATTGAAACAGGCTCCCAGAGCTTGGTATGAACGCTTAAGTTCTTTCCTTCTGGATAATGGTTTCACTAGAGGAAAAGTGGACACTACTCTCTTTTGTAAAACCTTTAAAAGGGATATTTTAATTTGTCAAATATATGTAGATGATATTATTTTTGGAACATCTAATGCTACACTTGGAAAGGAGTTTGCTGAGTCTATGCAGGCTGAGTTTGAAATGAGCATGATGGGAGAACTCAAGTATTTCCTTGGAATACAAATAAATCAAACATCAGAAGGAACGTTTGTTCACCAAACCAAGTATGTGAAGGAACTTCTAAAGAAGTTTAATCTTCTAGACTGCAAAGAAGCCAAAACTCCTATGCATCCAACATGCATCCTAGGTAAGGATGAGGTAAGTAAGAAGGTAGATCAGAAGTTATACAGAGGTATGATTGGATCTCTTCTATATCTGACTGCTTCTAGACCTGACATTCTGTTCAGTGTTTGTTTGTGTGCTAGATTCCAATCAGATCCTAGAGAATCTCATTTAACTGCTGTTAAGAGAATTCTAAGGTATCTGAAAGGTACTACTAATGTTGGCTTAGTTTACAGAAAATCTAAAGAATACAACTTAGTAGGATTCTGCGATGCTGACTATGCTGGAGACAGAATTGAAAGAAAAAGTACTTCAGGAAGTTGCCAATTTCTTGGAAGTCATTTGATCTCTTGGTATAGCAAGAAGCAAGCAACTATTGCTCTATCAACAACAGAAGCAGAATATGTCGCTGCTGCTGGTTGCAGTACACAGATGCTCTGGATGAAGAGTCAGCTAGAAGATTATCAGATATTTGAGAGTAACATTCCTATATTTTGTGATAATACTTCTGCTATATGTTTATCTAAGAATCCTATTCTTCATTCAAAAGCTAAACATATTGAGATTAAACATCATTTCATAAGGGACTATGTTCAAAAGGGTGTTATATCTTTAAACTTTGTTGATACAGACCATCAATGGGCTGATATATTTACAAAACCCCTGGCTGAAGATAGGTTTAAGTTCATTCTGAAGAACATCAGTATGGATTTATGCCCAGAATGAGAAGATGAGAAGTTCTTATGTATGAGTATCTTCTGAAATGAAAATGGACTATTTTTTTTAATCAGAAGTTCTGATTGAAATCTTTTAGAAATTATGATTCGGTTATTACTAACGTTTCATTGTCTAAGTTGATTCAGAACCTCTTTTAAAGCAAAACAGCTGTAACGTTTTATCTCGGGATGGTAAATCTGTCGTTACTATTCATGGATAAGCGTGCGTGCAGTTGAAGGGACGCCGACCATAGGTAACTGTGCTAGTCACCTCATTTGTCTTTATTATCTTTCCTCATGTCACGTAACATTAAATGCTATTCATCATTCGTTTCATTTTATTTTCTTTTAAATACTCTTCAAACACTTCTCCTTCCCCCTCATACTTTCTCTATTCACTCTATCTTTTTGCATTCATATCAAACCCTAGCTGTTCATCATCTGCAAATCCATCATGAACTCTTCATCAAGCCCAGGAAATCATGAAAATGATCAAAACAACAAGAGAAAAGCTGTTGAAACATCTCCTTCCAAACCCAAAAAGATAAAAATCACCTATGATCCTCTCAAGGTGAATCCATTCAAAGCAATGTTATCTGGAAACTATTCTAGACGTGTGTTTCATCCCCCTGGTGAAAGCCCTCCATCATCTCCATCTTCTTCCTCATCTTTCTACCTTCAAGACTCAACTTCCTCCTCATCTAACCCTTCCTCTCCCTCAACCCATTCCAAAGAAGTCTCCTCATCTTCACCTGCTGAGAATGTTGACTCTGATAAAGATTGTGGAAGATCTGCATCAGAACCAAGTCTCCCTGACCCCTCGCCTGGAAGCCCAAGAAGCAGTCAATGAGGCGTTTCACTCCTTCATGGCATGCTGGCACAGACTTTGTCTTAGCTAGGGTCCTAGGTTTTGGTCTTAGAAGTTTTCTTTCCTTGTTGCATCTGCTTGTTAAACATCTTCTCATGTAATATCTTTTGATTATCAATGAAAAGTTTCTTTGCTTTTACATTCCAGTGTTTTTATTTGTCTCTTGCTTTGCATCTGAATCTTTTGAAATATTCTTTTTGATGTTATGACAAAAAAGGGGGAGAAGATAAATGATAAATGATTTGATTAATCTATCAGTTGCTGGGTAAAGCTCCCACACATTTTCTAACAAGAACTGCAAGTTCTATATGGTTTAAGTGTTTTGCAGGTATAAAGAAGTAAAGAGAATCTTCAAAGCAAACACAAGAAGCAAAACCATGGAAACTGAAGCAAGCTGAGTGCTATCAAGCTTCAGAGATCAGAAGCAAGAAAGAAGAATGAATCAGAAGCACTGATAATAGAATTTGATCCATATTTCCATATTTGTCTATTTGTTCTGACAAAATTCTATTTGCTCTGATACATTATTTTAGCCTATATGGCTCTGATACATATAATGTGTTCAAATATACATTTTATGTTCTGACTCGTTCATGCTGACTTTTGTCGTTTAGTTTTTGTTCTGTAACATTTCAGGATGTAGAGATGCTCTGATGATGCTCTGGTACATTCAACAATGTTCTGATACAAATCTAGCATGAAGTGAGGTTGGTAGAAATTCAAGCTCTGAAGCTATCCGAGGGAAGCAGAAATCAGAAGCTGTGAATGTTCTAAAGATCCAGAAAACTCAAGTTCTGAAGCTGTCCTAAATGGAAGCAGAAATCAGAAGCTGTGAATGTTCAGAAGATCAAAGAAATTCAAGTTCTGAAGCTGTCCTAGATGGAAGCAGAAATCAGAAGCTGTGAATATTCAGAAGATCAAAGAAATTCAAGTTCTGAAGCTGTCCTAGATGGAAGCAGGAATCAGAAGCTATGAGTGTTCTAGGGATCTAAGGAAATTCTAGTTCTGAAGCTGTCCAATGGAAGCAGAAGTCAGAAGCTATGAATTCTCTAAAGACAGAAGCTTATATGATCGTCTCTACCGAAATAATCAGGGAAGTCCTTTATTAAAGTTCTTCGAGTATTTATTTCAGGGGGAGATTATTAATCTCAGGGGGAGACATATTCATATGCTTATGCTATAGCTGTGTAATTTGTCTTTTGCCGTCTGTTCTTTCTGATCGCAAATTCATATCATTTATATATGTTTTTGTCATCATCAAAAAGGGGGAGATTGTTAGAACAAGATTTGTTCTGATCAATTATCTTAGTTTTGATGATAACAATAATATGAATTTTGCTTAAGATAATATGGTACTCTAATCCAATGCAATTTCCCTTTCAGGAAATATATAAAGAGTATGCATAATTCAGCGCTCAGAAGCTTTGTCTCAAAGGGTTCAGCATGCAACATCAGAACATGGTCTGGCAAGACATCAGAAGATGGTCGAAGCAGAATCAGAACATGGGTCTATGGAAGCATCAGAAGAACAAGAGAACAGAAGCACTGAAGTTCTGATGGTATCACGCTCAGAAGCACTTCAAGGTCAGAAGATCAGAAGATGCTATGCACCAAGCTGTTTGACTCTGATGATATTCAAACGTTATATTCACAAACATCAGATCAGAAGAAAGTACAAGTGGCAAGCTACGCTGACTGACAAAAGGAACGTTAAAAGCTACTAAAGGCTACGTCAGTAGACACAGCGTGAACAAGGCTCGAGGTAGTTGACAAAAGCGTATAACATTAAATGCGATGCTGTACGGAACACGCAAAGCATTAAATGCACTCAACGGTCATCTTCTCCAACGCCTATAAATATGAAGTTCTGATGAGAAGCAAGGTTAACGATCCTGAACAAAACAACGCCTATTAACTTGCTGAAACTCTGTTCAAACTCAAAGCTCAGAATCTTCATCTTCATCAAAGCTCACTACATTGCTGTTGTAATATATTAGTGAGATTAAGCTTAAACGTTAAGAGAAATATCACAGTTTGTGATTATAGCTTTCAAGAAGCATTTGTAATACTCTTAGAATTGATTACATTAAGTTGTAAGGAACTAGAGTGATCGTGTGGATCAGAATACTCTAGGAAGTCTTAGAGGTTATCTAAGCAGGTTGTAACTAGAGTGATCGTGTGGATCAGTATACTCTAGAAAAGTCTTAGAGGGTATCTAAGCAGTTGTTCCTGGAGTGATCAGTGTGTGATCAGAAGACTCTGGAAGACTTAGTTGCTGACTAAGTGGAAAACCATTGTAATCCGTGCGATTAGTGGATTAAATCCTCAGTTGAGGTAAATCATCTCTGCGGGGGTGGACTGGAGTAGTTTAGTTAACAACGAACCAGGATAAAAATAACTGTGCAATTTATTTTTATCTGTCAAGTTTTTTAAAGCTACACTTATTCAAACCCCCCCTTTCTAAGTGTTTTTCTATCCTTCAAACTTGATCGAAGAAAAGCGCATGACAGCTTTATGCCACGGTCAGCTATATCAACAAAGAATGAAGAAAGCTTTCGACAAAAAGGTTCGACCTCGCACAATCAAAGAAGGCGACCTTGTACTAAAAAAGATTCAATCTTTTCTCACAGATTCGAGAGGGAAATGGACTCCCAATTATGACGGCCCCTACGTGGTCAAGAGAGCTTTCTCAGGAGGAGCCTTAATACTCACGACTATGGATGGAGAAGAATTCACCCGTCCTGTGAATGTCGACGCAGTCAAGAAATACTTCGCCTAAATAATTAAAAGAACAGCTCGCTAAGTTGAAAACTCGCAAAGAGCGACTTAGGCAAAAAAGAGCGTCTCGGTGAATCGAAAACCCGAAAGGGCGATTCAGGCAAAAGTTAGAGACATAAAAAATAAATAATCAATCCCGGTAGACTTAAAACCCGAGAGGGGTAGTTTACGCAAAAGTTAGGGATATATGGCAAGTAACTGTGTTCAGGACAAACTTGATCATTCAAAAATCCATATCGGAGTATTCATCAGCAGTAGGTCATCTTCTACGAAGCACGAATACAGCGCAACTCGGAGTGGAAGGGAAAGATAACGGTCGTCACGTTTCATCGTAGCCCTTTTCCCGAAAAATTACCAATTTCCAACTTTGTAAATACTCCATGGAATCAAGCATTTGGCTGATTACCATTCCGTAAATAAAAATTTGAGCCTTGTGATTTTTCTTTGCAAATCTAGTCTTATTCAGTTTCTTGAGATGCATTTTAAGTTTAAACAGTCATTTTCTTGAAACAAATGTTTTCATAAAATAAAATGAATTTACTTGCAAAAATAAAGGTGAAATTTCTTTCTAAGGTTTACAAACAATAGGAAGAATGCAAACAGCTACTCCGAGAACGGTTGAGACTCCGGGAACCAAGATTTCCCCATGAGGTCGCTTTGCGAACATCTCCCGATGACGGATCTTCACTTTAATTCATATCACTCACTTCGGACAGCGGACAAATGATAACCAGGTATCCCCAACAGAGTTCGAACTACAAGAAGAAGACATCTTCTGATCAACAAGATTCGAGTCGTATCATAGGATTTTACATCCGCGACATTTCTATTCACATTCACTTTGCATTTCATGATCATCGTAATATTCATGCATTTTGTCTCACACCATATTTGCGTAATGAGCATAGTCTAGCCAGGTTTTGATCGTGTTAATACCCAAATTACTTGGACATATACTCGAGATTCCCCTGCGAAGTTGTGAAAGGGTTTTTCTTCTTCATGAAGAATGTTCATACACCCAAATTCCCCAAGCAAGTCAACAAATGGTAGTCTCCCTCAAAGAGATAGTTTGTTCACTTTTGGAGTTCCTCAGCCAAGATTCTCCCGCAGAGCGACACTCGACAGTCTTCTTCAGATGAGATAGTCTATTTCGCATTTTGGAATTCCCCACAGGGTCGATGAGCGTTTCTCTTCTCCAAGAAGTGTGGATTCCCCGACATAATTGACAAGTGGTAGTTTTTCCTCCTGGAAAACAGTTTGGTATTTCCCCAGCAGGGTCAAGAGATGCCACTCTTCGTCAAAGAAAACAGTTTGGTATTTCCCCAGCAGGGTCAAGAGATGCCACTTTTCGTCAAAGAAAATAATTTGGAATTTCCCCTGCAGATCGACAAATGATCCCCAGCGGAATCAGTGAATAGCAGTCTCTTTCGGCAAAAGACAGTTCACTCACTTTTTCGAACAAAAATAACGAATGGCAGCCTTCTTCATGAAGACAGTTCGTTTTGCTTAAAGATTCCTCAACAAAGTCAGCAAATGGCAGCCTCTTTCGGCAGAAGACAGTTTGCTCACTTTCTTTCACGGCGGGGTCAACAAATGGCGGTCTCTCCCAGTAGAAGACAGTTTGTTCCCCTAGCAATTGGCAAATGGCAGTCTTTCCCCAAGGAAAGACAGTTTGTCTGTTAAACATTCAAGAGATCGACAAATGGCAGTTTCTTTAAACAGTTTGTCTGTTTCTGAGATGTTTCATCCCCTTCAGAGTCGACAAATGGCGGTTCTCCTCTTAGGAAAACAGTTTGTTGGTTCCCCGGCACAAGTCGATGAATGTTGGTTTTCACCCAGAAAACAGTTCGTCTGCTTTCAAGCAAAGTCATTAGCCCCTCAAAAGAGCGCGGGACCATATGACGATCCTTCAAAAACGTCAAGTTGAAAGGGAAGATGGTGAAGTTTCTTTATTACCATCAAATGGCGTCTCATCTCCAAGTGCTGATGAGAAGTTTGATGAGGAAACAAACCTTTGAAGTTTCTTTATTACCATCAAATGGTATCTTACCTCCAAGTGCTGGTAAGAAGTTTGATGAGGAAACAAACCTTTGAAGTTTCTTTATTTACCGTCAAATGGTATCTTACCTCCAAGTGCTGGTAAGAAGTTTGATGAGGAAACAAACCTTTGAAGTTTCTTTATTTACCATCAAATGGTATCTTACCTCCAAGTGCTGGTAAGAAGTTTGATGAGGAAACAAACCTTTGAAGTTTCTTTATTTACCGTCAAATGGTATCTTACCTCCAAGTGCTGGTAAGAAGTTTGATGAGGAAACAAACCTTTGAAGTTTCTTTATTACCATCAAATGGTATCTCATCTCCAAGTGCTGATGAGAAGTTTGATGAGGAAACAAATCTTTGGAGAATTTCTCTTTATCTGAGATATTGTCTAAAATCACAACTTAGACCAGTTTCGAGATGCAGACATCCGAAACAAGGGGAGGTTGCTTGCCTTTTTCTAAGTGTCAACACTTAGTAAAAGAAGATGGATTGCGCATCCTACATTGCCATCCATTCACCAGAATCCACATGACGTATTCCCACAGGAGTTTGTCTCCTCATCCCCCGCTAAGTGCGATAACGAGATCAGTTCATGTAAAGATTTTATCAATTACAACATCTCAGGAGCGCCCAAAATTCGGGCATTCTTTGATATTTAAGTCTCTTTCACGCAGGAGAGATCGAGATATCAATCTCTCTCCCTCCGGATAAAAGAAACTTAAATAGGGGCATCTGTCATACCCTAATTTTTGACCCCCCTGAGATGACATATCTTCAGGATTTTCATCAGGTCAAAGCAAGTACCCAGAGCAGTCACTTCTTCATTTGGCATTTAATCAAGGATGTTCAAAGACAAGAAAACTCAGGCAAAGGATCAATCAATAGAAGGATTGGTCTCTAACACAATCATAGGACTCAAAAGCTTCACTTTTATATTCATCTATGATTGATTAGACACTCAGTCATCTGAGTACAGGTTTACTCAAGTCACCAGACTAGGGTTTTTGAGCCTATCAAGGACTGAAATCAGGGATCACCTTTGGGAAACCCTAAAAAGCTCCAGGACATCTATTAAAGACTTCAATCATCTTCAAATGATCCATACAATATGATCCACTGGACATCACACCTCAATTCAAGATCCACAGTCACCAATTTCATCTGGTCGACATTTAGGGTTTTTAACCTAATTCATCTGGATAGTTGACTTTTAATCAAGGCATGGATCCAAAACTCAAGGCATGATTCAAGAACCTCTACTACCTCAATATAACCCATTTACATCACTCATTTGAGGAGAAGATCTTAATTCCACACAAAAGTCCAAAATCTCACTTTATTTGGAAAAAAGTCAACTGTATGGGATCACCTTTGACTTTTAAGATTTTTGGTCAAACCATGACTTTCAAAGATCAATATCATCAATATATGGATATTAAAGTCATTTGACCAAAGAAATTCAAGAAGAATCATCAAGGAGCGAAAAGTCGGGAATTAGGGTTTTTGAGGGCATTGTGGGAACTCAAAATTTCACCTACACAACTCAAAAAACTTCCAACATGAAATTTGTAGATCTTGCAAAATAAAACAACATCTTACATAGGAACTTTTTTCAAAAGATCAACCATTTAAGAGATTTGGAATTTTCAAGCTTTAGGTTATAAAAACTTAGAAATTTTTCTAAGTGTTTTTAACCTAGTTTTCATCCAACTTTGGGCTCATTTTTCACAATTTTCCCAAATGATTCTGAAGAAACCCCAAACTAATGATTTGAAGTAGATGTTTAGGGCTTTCCAAATTGTGCTCAACCTTCTCCAAATTCATTTTGAGCTAGGAGTTATGCTTGTTCAAAGTTGGCCTCATAAGGTGAAATTATAGGTCATGTACAAATTGGAACTTTGCAATTTTGTGCAAATGCCTTCTCTAAATGATGCTACCCGACCTCTAATACATCTGCAAGCACACCATACATCCAATTTCATCATTGCATAAGGATTAGAGAAGATTCCCAAAAACAAAGGCATGTGATTATGTAATGATTACATTTAGGAATTTATGGCAAATTGATGAATCACCAAAGGAATCTCTTCCCAACCAATTGGAGCTCATTTCTGTCTCAGATTTGTCCCCTAAGATCAAGCAAAATCGAGGGCTAGGGGATTGATCAAGTGGAATCAAAATTCTCATCATTGCATAAGAGATATTTGCAAACTTCCTTCATGGCCAAGAAAACCAAATCAACCTCACTAAGCAAGCTCACTCCTCTGCAACTATACTGAACCATTTGCCTATAAATAGGAGAGCATACCTCAGTAGAAAATCACACCAAAGCAACAGAATTCTTGCTTTCTCTTTTCTTTCTCCATACTTAGTTTTTTCAAAGGTCCTTTGGCAAGAAGACTCAGATTCTTCAAACCAAAGCTCTCTCTTTGAAAGTAAGTATTCAAACACATTGAGGGAGGCATTTAGAGGTGATCCAAACCTCTGGAACACTTATAGGCGTGGAGAATCATCATGTTCACCTCTCATTTGGAGCACTTGCAGTTGGAGGACCACAGAACAATTCAGGAGGTTCCAAGCAAGGTTAAGCATCCAGGCACATTCCTTAGAGTATAGTGAAGCTATTCAGATGGTCGCAGCTCATCTGTAACTGCAGATTCATCATCCTCCATGTTCACTTGAAGCTCAAATCGAAGGAGTCGAGTAGAGCAATTCAGAAGGTTTGAGGTCACAACAAGCATCCAGTTAGCATCACTGAGTCCCAAGGAAGCTTTTAGGATCATTCATACAAACCCAGGTGCTCTCCAACATCCTCACGATCTTCATTTTCAGAGGTAAGTTTCTCAACTCCACCTCTTTAATTCATGTACCTTTTTGGATAAAACTCAACACCATTCTATTCAGCATCATAAGAGGATTAAAAACCCTCTATCATCAGTCATTTATGCTTCAGTATAGCCATTTAATTTAATTTTCAAATTTTAGGGTTCTTCACGTATTTTAGATAATTCAGTAGATGTAGTTAATATAAATTCATATTAGTTACATATCTGGAATCGTGAGTGAATTTAGAGCAAGTTTGGTCTTTACATCTTTGCGAATGGTTGAGAGTTGAGAGAGTTCAGAAATTCAAAATTTGAGAGCTTGAGGAAGAAGATGACAATGGTGGTGGCGCGCAAATTTCAAATCCCAGGGCAGAGTTTATTTTATATTTAATGACATGCGTTTCATAAACGAATGAATAACTTGCCCCAGTGGCCACACATGCGCTCTTAGTCTCCTCATGCCCAAGGTCTGGGGTTCGAATCCCCCTCGCCTCAGACCTTTTGATTTTATTTTCTTTTTTGCTTCTATACACTTGAACACTATATGAATTGCATTGAAGCCAGCTTACTATCACCACACGCGCGTTGGCTCAGTGGTGTTTGTTTTGGGTGTGTGACCTAGAGGGCGTGTGTTCAAACCTCGGAGGAGACAAAACCATTTTTTTTACCACTAATTCCCTTCATTTTTTCTCACAACTTCACACAATTAATTCACCTATCAAATTAAATCATTTTCACTTCATTTTTCACACACTTGTTATTTAATATACCTATTTTATGAATAATAAAAAAAAATCACAAAAAAATATTATTTATTTCATATATTTTAATTAGGTTTAAAATAGTATGTTTTAAGTGTTTTCTTAAATACTTTAAATATATATATTTTCATTTTGTTTTAATCTAATTATCTTGTAAATAATTTTATTATAAAACCCTAATTATTTAGGTCTTATTTAGGTATAGATTTTATCTTTACCTTAACTAAGCTGACTTTTGTCAATTTTCAAAACTGTATTTACAAAATCTCCTTTCTGTTTTCAAAATATTCTTCTGGTATTTGAAGGGCATTATTCCCGGTGAAACTCTTCAGATACCTATGTGACCTATGTCCATCTTCACTTCTTCTGTTTTCAAAAAAACCATTAACTGTTTATCATATATATTCAACTGTTATCCATCAACTGTTGGTGAGGCTTTGTACATACTTCTTCAAAGGCCTCCACTCCATCCAGGTTAGGCTTTACAAGCTTTCAATTTACAGTCTTTATTTAAATTACTGTCAAATATAAACTGTGCATATATTTGTTTAGAACTACGTCTGAGTGTAAACCTTAGGACAGTTAAACTATATATATATATATATATATATATATATATATATATATATTATAGGAATATGACCTAGGATTGAGAATGTCTTCCCGGTGAAGGCTCTTTCCTAATTAGAGATCTGTAGTTCAAACCCCCAAGATGAATTATTCCCGGTGAAACATCTTGGCAAAAACCTTAGAATCCAAAAATAGGACACATCCACCCAAAGAGGAATTATTCCCGGTGAAACCTCTTACCCATTTGCTTAAAGCCAAAATAAGTTCAAAACCACATAGCTTTCTCTTGTGCTATAACAAGGACCCTCGATGACCCTCGATTAGCCTCCTCTTGGGCTTTGTACAAGGACCCACAGGCTTCTTAAAAGCATTTCCAGCTTCCTCTTGAGCTTGTATACAAGGACCCACCAGGTTTCTTATAAACATAGGAACAGGTATTTAGTCACCTTTTAACCTACCCTGGTGAGTTTTCTTCCAATTTAAACCAGACTCTAAACAAGCTAAGTTTGTCTCAATTTTACATTGAGTACACCTTTTGGAATGAGAGACATGGACAGTCTCTGTCACCCTTATCTTCATCAATCTTCCTTAGCAGAGTCTAGGATCCATGTTTGCTTATCCTCAGCAAGAGTCAGCCTTCATCTTGGGCTTTAAACAAGAAGTCTCCACTAGATAATCTTTCTGCCAATCATTTTAATAAAAACCCCTGGAAAGGGTTAGCCTCCAAAATCACTTCTTCAAAAACCAAAGATTCATTTCTCTTAGGAGATAATTTCCCCAAAAGAGTCAAAAACCCCTGGAAAGGGTTAGCCTCCAAAGTCAATTAATAAAAACCTGTTAAAAAGAATAAAACCCCTGGAAAGGGTTAGCTTACAAAAATCATTCTTTTCAAAAGATAAATTCTCCAGCAGTCAAAACCCCTGGAAAGGGTTAGCTTCCAAAAATCATTCTTTTCAAAAGATAAATTCACCAGCTGAGTCAAAATCCCTGGAAAGGGTTAGCTTCCAAAAAAATCAGTCTTTTAATAAATAAATCCTCCAATAGAGTCAAAACCCAACAAAAACAGTTAGCCTCAACCTTGGGCTTCATACAAGGCACCAAAACAATAAAACTCCCCTGTTAATAGTCAGCCTCAACCTTGGGCATTGTGCAAGGCAGATAATAGAGTCTCCCCAGTGAGTCCTTCATCATTCAGGTAGCCACAACCTTGGGCTTTGTACAAGGCAGATAAACCATACTTCATGTGTCAAAGATTCCTAACATCTAGGATCTTTTCCCTATTAGAGTCATTCATACTCAGTCAGCCACAACCTTGGGCTTTGTACAAGGCAGAAAATAATATTTTTTCTAGCTAGAGTAAGCCTCAATTCTGGGCTTTGTACAGAATACAAAGATTCCTTGTAATTAACCCCCAGTGGAGTCATCTCCCAGAGTCAATAAATAATACATTAATCAAAAAGCCTCAAGCTTGGGCCTCATACAAGCCAGTTAAAAATCAAATCTTTTATACAGTAGATAGACATAGCTTATCTCTATAGAGAGATCTTTCCTCTATCTCACCACATTCAAACAAACAAACATTACATTTCATTTTAATTTTAATCAAGTCTCCCATTTAGGATTTTGAAAGGCATGAACTGGCAGTAAAACCCAGACATGTGGTAACTTTCCCTAATTTGGATGAGCATTTTTCTTTCATTTAAGAGGCATTTGACTGGTATACTTGCACATACACAAGTAAGGTCCTCCTCTTGAATGAAATGAATTCAGTTATTCTGTCACTCTTTTAATGTTTGTGGTGGAATAGTAGAAATACCTCTCTGTAAAGATAACTTCATGTCTCTTTACTGTAAACAGAGATTTAATTCAAAGCTTCAACCTTGAGCTTCAAGCAAGGCACCCAAAAATAATTAATAATTAATTAGTTCCCCGAACTACATTAAGCTCTGACTTCCATTAGGGATATGTAGGCATGAGGTTCACAAGGAATCTCAGCGAGCTAATAAAATACCAAAAATAGTCAGTCAGTCAGTCTGTCTTTCTTTTATTCAATTCAATTCCTTCTCCTAATACAAAGGAGAAACTTTCCCAATAATCATTAGCAGCACAAACACATTTAGACACAGAGAAGGTTCCTGTAGAGTACTACAGATATGTAGGGTGCTTAAACTCTTCCCTATGTATAACCGACCCCCCGGACTCCAGAATTTCTAGTCTAGGTGAATCCCCACACTTAGCAAACTCTTAGGGTTTAGTTGAGATCTTTTTTTCCCTTTCCTACTCGTAGGACAATAAGAAAGTTCGTGTGATATCGTAGGAAGAACTGAAACAAAATTCATCCCACCACGGGCGCATTCTCCTTCCAAATTTCGCGTGAAGGGTCTAGCGTGCCGTCCTCCCAAGTGAAACGGGGAGGTAAAAAAACGACAACCACACAGCGCTTTATTCGCTGGTCCAACTCCTCTCTCTCTCTCTCTCTCTCTCTCTCTCTCTCTCTCTCTCTCTCTCTCTCTCTCTCTCTCTCTCTCTCTCTCTCTCTCTCTCTCTCTCTCTCTCTCTCTCTCTCTCTTCTCTCTCTCTCCAGACGCGTGCAACCACGTTGTTAGCTGGTCAATGATTCCAACTCCACTCTCCGTCGCTGATTGGCTGAGCGCATACCCAGGGGGCCCACGTTGACTTGTCTTTTGAATTTTTTGGTTTGTTGTTTTATTCATATATATATTAATTACGAATGGCTATAATTATTGAATTAATGTGCATGGCAATTGGCAAGAGAAGGAGAGTTTAACCTTTAGGTCCTGGGTTCGATTCCGACCAGGGTATTTATTTTTAACACTTGTTTGTTCTCAGATTCAACGCGTACGACCAAGGAGCGCTCACGACACACCATCAGTCACCAGCCATTGGATCCAACACAAGGCCAGATCCTGCATCCTGGAAGCGAACCTCCACCATACACCCTCACAGGCCAGCCACACATGATCATGCGCGCTTGGATTCTTCTGTAGTCTTGGGCCTCTTCCTTCTGAGCCCAGCCTTTTTCAAGTTCACCTCCCTTTCCAGAAAACACCCCCAGGTTTGTTTAGAGTTATTTTATTTTTCTGCTTTTATTTCTTTTTATTAACTTGTTTAAATTATATGTTCTTTTAATTAAAAGCAACCAATTAAAAATCACCAAAAATATTTTAATTTTAGAATTAGGTTTCTTTTGATTAAATATTTTTTTATCACTTAGAGTTTAATTTAATTATGTCTTAACTAGTTAATTATTTTTAATCATTTAGTCATAAAATAATTAGTTTTAGGTTTTTATTTAGTTAAATATTAAACAAAATTTTTAATTAAATTAGGATTAGTTTTATAATTAGATTAATTTAGGTTTTCACTTAATTTCTTTAAATCAAACTTTTTTCACTAACCTCCATTTTCTCGCGATTCTCTTATCATCTCAAAACTCTTGATTGTCGCATGATTGTTTAAGTTCTGTCTTTTATTTAAATTACTCATTTATCCGTTTATTTAATTTCTAGAAACTATGTATAGGTTGCAAGGTTTTTGATGTAATAGTTAATTAGGCTTTTATTTCCTCGCACTTTATTTTCCGCATCTCCCCCGACAGGTTTTTATTGTAATACCCCCCATCCCGAAGCCTTGTAATAGCGTAGGACATTTACTTTCTGCAATTTATTTTCCGTCAATATATTAACTGCGTGGTTAGTAAAATAGGGAGTGGTAATCTCTAAATTGAATTTAGCTCGCCAAATACAAGATAAAAATATCTGAATTGAATTCACATGAATGTGCATCCACACACCTTTAAGGTAATCTCTCTTATGCTGCCTTTCGATCAAAATAGTCAAGTCTCTCGAATGTAGGGATACCTTAGTCTGCTGCCTACGAATTCAAATCATCATAGTCCCTTCGATAAAAGATCATAGCCCTTCGAGTTGCCTACGATAAAATGATCTCATCCCTCGATGATTCCTTCGATTAAATGATGATCGTCCCTTCGAATGCTACAGTATCCTTACTGGTTGCCTACAAATGACTATTTACATCCTTTCCTTAAGACTTCCTGCCTTTCTTATGGTATGGATAGACTTATGGAAAAAGATGACCCTCGATGACCCGTGCATCCAATGAAAAGACTACCTACCCTCCTTATGGTATGGATAGCCCTTTCAAACGAAATACTTAAAGAACAAGAAAGACAAACTTAGGGTAGGTAGTTCTTAATTGCTTGCTTAGTTCAAAACAAATCAAATGCTTTTCACACCCCTTTTCAAAACAATTTCATAAAGGCTACACTTATTTACAAGTTAAAGTCCTTATTCAAAAATATTTTCTAATCACACACTACATTTTTTCAAACAATTCAAATAAAGTGAGCTAAGCAATTAAGAGCCCATGGATAATCATGGATACAAAGGGTGCTTAAACCTTCCCTTTGTATAACCTACCCCCCAAACTCAAAATCTTTCTAAGGTCTTTCCTGTTCTTTTTGACTTTCCAAAAATTGGATAAAATAAAATTTGTGGCGACTCTTGCTATCCGCACATTTTAAAAAGTCAGTTCTCCCACCGTGATACAGAACTGGCGACTCTGCTGGGGATTTCTTAAAAAAGGGGTTACCTTAAAGTCTAGATCACTTTAAATATTTGCTTGTTTGATTTGTTAGCTTTATTTTTAAGGGTATTGCTTGGGTATTTGCTTGTGTGAAAGATCCTACACCCGGATCTAGTGTACCTTAGGTATGTGACAATAGACCAAGGAGACTGTACGACTTGTATCGATATGGTTGATCTGGTGGCCACCGTTAGTGTGACACTTTGGTTTGTCCTGATGGCATTTGAACATGATCGAGGAGACATTTGGCTGTTGCGTGGTGTCATTAAGCACTAATTTGCCCTTAGAACTCTAGTTGAACTTGACTTTGGCCTATTAGGAAGTAGCGAGATGGATGGCTTTGGATTTCTGACTGAAGCTGGTTGATACTCAAAGCTACACTCATTGAGATCAATCTTTCAAGATGTTTTCGGTCAACCGTTCGAGTGTTAACTGAGATAATGCTTTCTAGAAAGATCCGTGATATGAGAATCCCTAGAACCCGGTTACTATTTTAGGACAGGTTGAACCAACTAAACTCAGTGGGGAGGGTACTTACTTATGAACTTCATGCTAGCCTCTAAACCTAAGGACACTTGTGTGATTTGCTTATGTGTGCTACTAACCCTTTGATTTCCTTGCAGGATTTGTTTGTAGGACTTGCTCGTCCTTATCACTTTATGTTTGCCTGATGCATTACATTCGCATGGCATCATGACATCATAACATAGAATATTAACTAACCCTATCAAGGATCTTAGGGATTTAGGGCACACAATTTTAGGTGCTATTATCAAGGACTGAATTCCTATCAAGGGGCAAGAGGATTTATTTTCCTCTGGCCATATGTCTTCCAATTCAGAGGCATAGTACTTATCAAGGGGCAAGAGGATTTATTTTCCTCTAACCATATGCTTTCAAACTCAGAAACAGGTATCCCGAATAAGAGGCTATGAACCATAAGATATGGTGAGCTTGATTCTCAAAGAAGGACGTTCAAAGACAAGAATCAGAATTCTTCAAACAAAGACGCGTCCAATTCATCTTCTAATGTCGCAAACTAAATTCCCTAAAGATCCTTGAAAATGTTGCATCTGCATTCATAACATCGCATAACAGGTTTCCCCAACGGGTTTCTCATCCCCTCTCGCTGTTTATTTCAGCACAAATGGATCTCGAGCGATCTGGCAGAAATCTCTAGGTTCAGAACAACCAGTTCCAAGAGATGATCCTTAACTTGGCCAAGGGGCAAGAAGAATTGAAGGCATTGCTGATCAAGAAAGAGAAGGATTAGCATAGGCGACAAGGTAGTCAAGGTAATTGGAAATTCAAACCTAAGCGATCATTTACCCTATTGCACATGCTGCTGTCTCAAGCTCTGCAACAACTGCTCAATTAGAACTTGATAACCCTATTGCCTCCATATTCAGTTCCTGCCAATCATGCTCCTGGGTACAAGTATAATGCAAGATGTGCTTATCATTCGAACAGTCCTGGTCATGATACCGAAGATTGTGGACCATTGAAGCATAGTATTCAAGACTTAATTGATGACAAGATCATTGATTTCAACTCAACTGAGGAGCCTCGTATGGCTGATGCTGTGCGCAACGAGAAAGGTCGTAATGAACACAACCAATCTGTTGGAGCAATTCTGATCTCTACAACGGCACCACAACAACGACGTAAGTCAGACGTACCTAAGCGTCAATTCACCAAGATTAATATGTCGTTGGCTCAGGCACTACAACACCTATTGAAGTCAGAGCTGATTACTTTTGAAATTTTGGACTCAGACACGCGATGTCTTACACGATGTCACGACATCACTATCTGAATGTTTTTAAACAAATGAACAAAGATAAACAGAAAACAACACAGGAAAATTGTTAACCCAGTTCGGTGCAAACACACCTACATCTGGGGGCTACCAAGCCAGGGAGGAAGTCCACTATAAGTAATATCAATTCAAGGTAATACAACTCGATATTACACCTCTCACTTAATATCTACCCAATGCAACTTCAATCTAAACACCTTAGATCAGAGATCCTACTCACTCCCCCTCAATCACAGCAGTGATGATAAACTAACCAAAAACATAAGAAGACACTCTTCAGAAACACAACTTGATCTTGCTTAAAAGCTTTGATCAAGTACAACAGTACTCTTGCTTAAAAGCTTCGAGTACTTTTACAACTCAAAAAATAACAACTCCTAGACCAAGACAATCATCATGGTGATTGTTTGGCTTACAAGAAAAACTACAACGAGAAAAACTAAATCAACAAAAGCTCTAACAGTTTCTCGACTCAAAAACCCCTGACGGCAACAGCAGCATCTGCACGGATTAAATAGCTTTCAGACAGTACAGCAACTGGGCCTTGGATCCACAAAATAGTTTTTGCCCTAATTAAAACAAATCTCCATTACACAAGGAACTCATAATAGTAATCATCCAAGGCGACTTTGAAACAGATCAGAATCCATTATTACCAAATATAGCACATAAGGTCTTATCAGATCATACACCCATAAGTAATAATAGAAAATAACGAACAGCTGCGAATGTCATGACATCGGCCCTGACATTAGGTAAAGGCCTGCATACACAAGGACTTCACAACCACATAAAGCATGTCATGACATTGTTTTTGACATGATAGAACCACAATTAGTTTTACCAAAAATTACAGCCAATCAACAACATCTACAAACTCCCCCTTTGGCGAATTTTTGGCTAAAACAATAATAGATGCAACCAGATATCAGAGCATACAGCAGCCAACAACAGAAAAATAAATTCTGTAAAAAAAACAGCAACTTGATTCAACTTGATTAATCACCAAAGACCAACTACTTAATCAAATATTACAGAAACCACTTGTCATTGTCAGGGAGAACCAGAGACCATCCAAATAAAGAAAACCACAAAGAAAAACCATGTCCAAGAAGAGACCAAGGGATCACCAGAACAACAAAACAGCCATTACATACAACCATTACAATCAAAACAACAACTAACACACTACTACAACTACTACTACTCCCCCTTTTTAGCCACAAAAGGAGCCAAACATCAGATGAAGATTTAATCTTCAGAGCCAGCAGTATCATCATCATTCTCCTCACTCATCTCTTCATCACTGGAGCTACCAGACTTATATTCATCCTCACTATCAGCATCCATATCAGCATCCATCTTCTCACCCTCACCACCAGCAGCATGATCATCATCACTATCAGCAGACTGCTCAAGACTTTGTATAAGCTGCTCAAGCTTCATCTTCCTATTTTCCAGCTCTTTGCAGGTCTCCTTCAGCTCAGCTATAAGAGAGGCTTTGGTCACAGATTTGCAAGTTTGAGATGTTCCAGCAGATGTTGAGGCATCAGTCCTTTGAAGCAGCTTGTAGTGAAAAGTCAAAGCACTTTCCCTTTTGCAGACAGAATCTTTAGCTTTCAAGATGCCAGGGTATTGCTTTAGGATGATTCCACATATTAAGGATGGAAAGGCAATAGGAAGCTTAGTAGCAGAGGTGCCTGCATGTCTCATAATCTGATCAAAAATATAGGTCCCATAGTCAAACACAGTCTTGGTCCCTATAGCATAAATGAATCTACCTAAGCCAACAGCAATGGTAGAGGTGTGATTTGTGGGTACCCAGTTGGCAGAGCCAATTTTATGCAGCAGAGCATACTTAACAGTCAAGAGACTAGCAGACAGTTTGCTTTTGATGGGCCACTTTTTAACCTTACCCCCAGTGATGGTGTTGCAGACCTCATTATCAGTTACTTCAAGCTCAGGTTGAGCTTCAGCATTTCTACCTAGATAGTGATTGATAACAGCAGGGGAGAACTCTATGCATTTTCTTCTAACATAAACTTTATGAAAATCATCTGTTCTACCATCAGCACAGTCTTGAGATAAATTGACAATGAACTCTTTTACCAGCATTTCATAACATTTAGAAAATTGAGAAACAGTCTTAATCAAACCTGCAGTTTTGATGAGCTGCATTACCTCTTGATTCTCCAGAGCATCATTTGCTAATTCTCTTTCAAGGGCCAGCCTTCTTTGATACACAAATTTCCACTGGATTGCATTAGAGGCATAGTGCAGATATATATTGTCCAAAGGAACATCACGAACCTTTGTAGCAGATTTAGTAACAGCAATTTTCTTCTTGGAGGGGATGTCAGGGACATCACTTGGGACATCAGTTTCAGAGTCAGAAATGCTTCTTTCCTTCCTCTTCTTCACACTAACTTTGCTTCCAGATTTTGAGGGTCCAGTAGGAACTTTCTTCATCTTATCTTTAGTAACAGTCTTCAGAGGAGTAACCTGTGGCTTGAGAGATTGTTGCTCACAGACTTGTTTTCCCTTACGAGCCTTGACCCTGTTGGAGATGCTGGAGATGAGGTCATCATCAGCAATATCAATAGGATCATCAAGTTCATCTAGATCCACCACGTCATGCACATTAGGGTTTTCATCTTCCTTAGCAGGAACATCAGGAACCTCTTCATCTTTCTCAGGAGCAAGAGTCTCATCATCTTTGGAATCAGATGCTTCAACATTGATAGCTTCAGATGTCTCAACATCTTTGGCAACAGGGGTCTCATTAACAGATGTCTCAACATCCTTAGTAACAGGAGTCTCATCATTTTTCTCAGCAGATGTCTCATCATTATCAACAGTTGTCTTAACATCTTTATCAACAGGGATCTCATCATCTTGCACACCTTGATCTTCATTGGAAGCAGGCATTTGGGCTAGAGGAACAGAAATGCCTTCAACTTTGCGCCCTTCATTCAAGATTCTGGTGACCAAATTTGCAATCGCATTATGAACATAGGAAGACCCCTCTCTACCCTGGACAGAAAAGGTTTCTGGGACAGATCCTCCGGTTGATTTTCTTGCATGCATCTTTCTTGGTTGACTGCGAGCAGAATCGGAAGGAGGAACAGAGTTCAATGGCACAACATCCAGCACAACATCTTGATCGCTCACAGCATTTGGTGCCCTAGAGCCTGATGCTGTTTCAGAGATAGGAGAAGAATTCTTTGAGGAAGGACTCTGAGACATGGTGAGAGAAAATGAGAGGCTGGGTAAAGAGTGATGAATGCAGAAACACAGAGAGATAGCGTGAGTGTGGAAGAGAGGTTTTGAGGGAATGAAAACCGTTTGGGTAACTTGCAAAAGGGGGGGAAAATGCGCTTTAATGTGTAATGATATCCAAGATTTGGAGAGAGAATTAATGCTGGCCCCACCCCCAATTAATTGCTATAATCCTTCACAAAGACAAATGCCTACTTTGTTTCTTAGATTTTCAAATTGATTTGTCTCTAAGGCTTTTGTAAAAATGTCAGTAGGTTGAAGGTCTGTAGCAACATGTTCCAAGTCAATTACTTTGTCCTTAACAGAATCTCTAATGTGGATGTGTCTAATATCAATATGCTTGGTCCTGCTGTGCTGAATGGGCTTCTTTGAAATGTTGATGACACTTAAGTTGTTACAATATAATGTCATGACATCTTGTGTGACATTGTACTCTGTTAACACTTGTTCCATCCAAACAAGTTGAGAACAGCTACTACCTAAGAGGGAGCATCCTCCTGAAGTACTTTTTCTGTCATCAGCACTGCCTGCCCAGTCTCTTAGATAAAGGTGACCAAGTTTTTGATGCCATGGCTTTGTCTCTTCTTCTTCAGAGCATATAGTAGAATAGCTGGATTCATGAGGCACCCACAAGTAGCAGTTATTTTTGGATCTGACACCCCTCATTACTACTTCCTTTTCTTCATTAGTAACCACACACTCAGCTTCAGTGAAGTTGACTTGGTATCCTTGGTCACAGAGTTGACTGATGCTTATGAGATTGGCAGTCAGGCCTTTGACTAACAAAACATCTTCTAAGTTTGGCACTCCTGAACAATCTAGTTTTCCAACTCCTTTGATTTCTCCTTTAGTTCCATCACCAAAAGTTACATACCTAGTAGAATGTCTCTTGATATCAACAAACAGATTTTTTATTCCAGTCATGTGTCTGGAACATCCACTATCAAAATACCAGTCTTCTTTGGCTGAAACTCTAAGAGATGTATGTGCTATTAAAGCCATACTTTTAGGTTTCCATTGTTGCTTCTGGATGGGCATGATCTGCTTAGGTTTGTAAGAAGGAGCTTGATCTGGATATCCATATAGTCTGAAGCAGAAAGGCTTAATGTGTCCAAATCTTCCACAGTAATGACATCTCCATCTTTGAAACTTTCTCTTCATTTGACCTTTCTCGTGATGTTGAGTCACATGTTTTGACATCGGCTTCAACATCTCAGCTTCAGGTTTAGTTCTGCTACTATCTTGGACATCTTTCTTTGCACCAACAAATCCTATACCAGACATATCTCTTGAACTTTTTCCAACTTGCAAGATCTCCTCCAACATATCCGTGCCACTGTTCAACATTTTTACTGATTTTGACATCTGATCAAGTTTGGATTGTAACAGGATAATTTCACCATTCAGTTCAGATATAGTTTCATTAAGCTCTTTGTTATCAGCCTCCAACTGGGCTATGTATTTCTTCTGTTTTTCACCTTGTTGGCATACTTCAGCACTTCTGACACAGAGCTTTCTGTAGGAGGCTGCCAGTTCTTCAAAGGATAGCTCATCTTCACTAGAGTCTTCATCTGAGTTGTAAATTCCGGTAAGAGCTGTGACATGTTTGGCAGATTCTTCTTCAAAATCACTCTCAGAATCTTCATCAGACCAGGAGACTGTCAATCCTTTCCTTTGTTTCTTGAGATAGGTAGGGCATTCAGCTCTAATATGTCCATACCCTTCACATCCATGACATTGAATCCCTTTGTTGTGGTTGTACTTTTCTTCTGGTTTAGCTCCTCTGCCAGAGTCATAAGATCTACTGATGTCAGATGAGATGTTCTTGACATTAGGTCTTGGCTTCTGATCCATTCTTTTTATAATTTTGTTGAATTGTTTGCCAAGCATAGCTATAGATTCAGATAGATTCTCTTCTCTACTTTCCTCAACTTCCTCTTGAGAGTTGGACACAAAGGCTATGCTCTTGTTCTTCTTTTCAGAATTTTCACTGATTCCCATCTCAAAGGTTTGAAGAGATCCAATTAACTCTTCTACCTTCATTTTGCTGATGTCCTGTGCCTCTTCTATAGCTGTAACTTTCATATCAAATCTCTTAGGTAGGGATCTAAGAATTTTCCTTACCAGCTTTTCATCATACATTTTTTCTCCCAAAGCTCCTGAGGTATTAGCAATGTCGAGTAAATTCATATGAAAATCCTTAATACTTTCATCATCCCTCATCCTTAGATTTTCAAATTTTGTAGTTAGCAGTTGAAGTCTTGACATCTTCACTTTGGAGGTGCCCTCATGAGTAGTCTTTAGGATATCCCAGACATCTTTGGCTAGTTCACACTGGTGCACCAGTCTGAATATATTTTTGTCAATTCCATTGAATAAAGCATTTAGAGCTTTAGAGTTGCCAAGCGCCAATGCCTCTTCATCTTTGTCCCACTCTTCCTCTGGTTTAAGAGTTTTGTTGCCATCTTTATCAGTAATAACAGGATGTTCCCATCCTTTGTTCACAGCTCTCCATGCTTTGCTATTCACAGATTTCAGAAAAGCCACCATGAGAGGTTTCCAATAATCATAATTAGAGCCATCCAGAATGGGTGGTCTCATTATAAATCCACCACCTTCTTTGTCCATCGAACCAGGAAATACTTTCCCTAGATCTCACCCAGTAAAAACAGGCAGGGTGCCTGCTCTGATGCCAATTGAAATTCTG
This sequence comes from Vicia villosa, assembly GCF_029867415.1. Classification (NCBI taxonomy): domain Eukaryota; kingdom Viridiplantae; phylum Streptophyta; class Magnoliopsida; order Fabales; family Fabaceae; genus Vicia; species Vicia villosa. The sequence continues at coordinate 190,941,340 of NC_081183.1, read as the reverse complement.
GACTCAGACACGCGATGTCTTACACGATGTCACGACATCACTATCTGAATGTTTTTAAACAAATGAACAAAGATAAACAGAAAACAACACAGGAAAATTGTTAACCCAGTTCGGTGCAAACACACCTACATCTGGGGGCTACCAAGCCAGGGAGGAAATCCACTATAAGTAATATCAATTCAAGGTAATACAACTCGATATTACACCTCTCACTTAATATCTACCCAATGCAACTTCAATCTAAACACCTTAGATCAGAGATCCTACTCACTCCCCCTCAATCACAGCAGTGATGATAAACTAACCAAAAACATAAGAAGACACTCTTCAGAAACACAACTTGATCTTGCTTAAAAGCTTTGATCAAGTACAACAGTACTCTTGCTTAAAAGCTTCGAGTACTTTTACAACTCAAAAAATAACAACTCCTAGACCAAGACAATCATCATGGTGATTGTTTGGCTTACAAGAAAAACTACAACGAGAAAAACTAAATCAACAAAAGCTCTAACAGTTTCTCGACTCAAAAACCCCTGACGGCAACAGCAGCATCTGCACGGATTAAATAGCCTTCAGACAGTACAACAACTGGGCCTTGGATCCACAAAATAGTTTTTGCCCTAATTAAAACAAATCTCCATTACACAAGGAACTCATAATAGTAATCATCCAAGGCGACTTTGAAACAGATCAGAATCCATTATTACCAAATATAGCACATAAGGTCTTATCAGATCATACACCCATAAGTAATAATAGAAAATAACGAACAGCTGCGAATGTCATGACATCGGCCCTGACATTAGGTAAAGGCCTGCATACACAAGGACTTCACAACCACATAAAGCATGTCATGACATTGTTTTTGACATGATAGAACCACAATTAGTTTTACCAAAAATTACAGCCAATCAACAACATCTACAACTTTAAAGGATCCCCCTAAGAATCCTAGTACTTCTGCTCGCGGCTATAATCCCAATGCGAGTTGTGCGTACCATTCCAACAATCCTGAACATGACACAAATAATTGTTGGACACTAAGGAACAAGATCCAAGATATGATCGGTGCTGGGGAAATTGAATTTGATCCTCTTGAGACTCCTAACGTGATCATTACTCCCATGCCTAATCACAACAAGATTGCTAATGCTGTGGATGGCTAGAAGGATGGACTCTTGGATCATTAGATTTACTTTCATTTGCAATTTCTATTCTGTTTGTTTAAACATTCGACTTATGATAGACATTATCTGTTTTAATAATAATCATTAGTGCATTGCATATGTTTGTCTTGAATAAATCATTTCGCTATCACTCATTTAAACTATGTTTTTACCTTGTTTATGTTTTGCGATATTCGACTCCTGCTAAGCTGTAAGCCTTCGCTTAATGACGAGGGAGACGTTCAGTTCACCCCATTTGAAGTCAAGAACGACGAAGATTTAGCGGTTTTGTGGACAACTTTTGACTGATTTTCTTCGAAGGGTCCGATCGAATTGGATGCAAAACTTCAAAGATCGGGGGCCGACGTTATCAAAATATTGACTCATCCTCACCTACTCGTGTTTAACAATACGTAACTTTAATTTTATGTTATGTGATGTTTGTAATTTCCATGTTTTATAATAAATTGATGCGTTGTTGTTTGTTTCATTGTTTCTGCATCAGAGAAGATTTCGGAAGTACATATCCAAATTCTTCTAAGGGGGTGTATTCGAAGATGCACTTCCGAATTCACATTTTTTCTGAAAAATAACTTTATTTCGGAAATGCATCTCCGAAATCACTTTTTTTTCAAAATGAAAAAGGTATTTCGGAAGTGCATCTCCGAAAACACATTTTTTTTCATAAAAAATTGACTCCGAAAATGCATTTCCGAAATATAGGGGCATTATGGAAAATTCGCCGCGGGTGACTAAAAAGAGAAGGAGGTCTATAAAGAAAATCTCTTTTAAAAATATGACTTTTAATAATGTGGCCCATTCCCTTGCTAACCATGCTTGCACCGAATGTTATATGGCGTGAACTGAAAATGCTCTTTGTATGATCTTAGTCAAAATTAGTTGTGAGGTGACTCTTAAATTTACTTTTCTTTCAAAAAAAAAAAGGAATGATGTACATTATTATTTTTTTTGACAAAAATATATTAATACTTAAATTTATGGCTTTTTGAAAGTGTAAGTACCATGAATATATTCATCAAATTATTTGCTAAAATGATATCTATTTTAAAACGAAAATATCATGATAAATGAAGAATGCCAATTTGAATATTTACTCTCTAATTAACAAATAGTAGTATTTTAATAAGTAAAATTCAACTGATCATTAATATTAATTATATAAACCAAATATATTAATTATTTAATAAATTTAACATGTAATTTTTTTTAATATAAATACAACCAAAAAAATATTATTTTTAGATGTAAATTAGTTATCTCCACATCCTACTATAAAGACAAATCCAATAAATATTCCCTATAAAGTACAACACTGCTTACTTAAATTCATCTTCAAATCTTCAAATCCACCATTCATACCAATTCATTTCATATCATTTATGAAAATATGACACTCCAAATTTGAAAATATACTTGCCAGTCAAACACCCACCAACATTCCCACCACAAAACGGTTGGTAGTTGGTTTGTTAAGTATAGAACTCTAGCTAGTAACAAACCAACAAACAATATTTCTAATTCCAATTCTTTTCTCAACTACAAGTCTTTTCTTTCTCCCTCTTATTCAATATCCTATTTTGTTATACAAGTACCAATTCACAACAAAGAAAATCTCAATCTCAATCTCAATGTCCATGCATAGATCACTATGGTTACCATTGTCCAATCCAACAACATACCAATCTTTAATGGATCCAATTCCAATAACTCCAACTCATTCTCATTCTATTGGATGGCAAGAAACTTGGCCTTTCATTCTTGCAACCCTCTCAATTTATTTTTGTGTTTCAGTTAGTCTTTTATATGGATTCTATGGCGATTCTCGTTTGATTCTTGGTCCAAGTTCGTCGCGTTTGGTGAAAGTAACTTCAGTTTTTGTCGAACAAATTCAAGTATCTAATGAGTATACTACTAGTAAAAATCATGTTCATCTTTATGCGTTCAATGAGAAACCTGAGTTAAGTTCCCAGACAAATTGGACTACGTCGAAGTTTTTATCTCTTCAAGCGTATAGTCGGAAGGTAACAATTTTTAATTCTTTTCGACTTTATATAAAATAATTTAGCGTTGTTATCTATGAAGATTTATTTATTTTTAATTTATTTATAGGGAATTTCTTTGTGGTTAAATAAAGGCTCTACTATATTTTTGAGGTGGGAAGCAGATGCTGGTAGTTTAAATCAACTCAAAGGGATAGTGATTAAAGGTTACTATTTCTTTGTAATCTTGTTTTTTTTTCTTCTTCTTCTTTTTATTATGTTATTATTCAAAAATCTAGTTTTTCTCATGAAAGATTCATTCTTGTTTCACAGGAGAAAGGAGGTATGAAAAACTAAAGCCTAAACAAACTACCTTCCCTGAGGCAATGCCAATGGTTGTCAAAGAGTCTCACAATGGTAAGTGTTGATTCAAACCTACCATTATAAATAGAGCCATTTTAAAATTTTGAAGACTTGTAGGTTAACAACGGTTCAACCATGATAAAATAAATAGGAATCCTGTAAAGCCGCGGTTAGGCTCTTTGTGTTGTAGCACACCTTTACACACTCTTAAAGACAACTCTGAGCCTTCATCTACAAATGCTTTGAATTTCTTATGCTCAAACTAAAAGTTGTTTACTTTGAATGATTTTGAACCCCAATTAGTATTGTTAGCTTTGAGCCACATGAGACCAGTGATCAGGGATGTCTCTATCTCCTACATATTGACCGACAACACCCGGTCCGCTAGACGCCCGTTTTCCGCGCACTTTTTTGCAGTACAGTCAAAATTTTATGTTCGCACCCTCTGATGTGTCTGTCCTGTGCTGTCCAATTTTTCATTTTTGGACTTTTGCGAAGCGGATTCAAGCGGGGCGGGTCTGCCCGTTTGCCACTAGTATAGCTCTGTCTGTAGGAAGTGTTTAGACTCTATGCATTAGCATTGCGGTTCTAATAAATTTTAGTTTATTAACTCAGGTAAAGAAGCTGAATACATTGTTGAGGAAGATGATAGGTACCACATTGCTGTTCTAAACATGAATCCAAGGAACATAATCTTGACCATGAATGTCAATGTTTCTGCAAAGATATATGACACTACAAAGTCCACAAATATGTGCTCTACTTGGAATGGATCATGCAAACTTGACACTTTTTTCCCTATCACATATTATGTAATCCTCACATCATCAAAAAATGTAAGACTAATAAATTCCTATTATACAACAATCTTAATGCATAATTTTTCAATGAAAATTTCATCATGGTTTATATGAATTCATACAGGGAAATAATGATGATGATGATGCATGGTTTGTTGAAGTTTCTTTCTTGGCTCGAGTTTTTTCCTATGTAATTCTTCTAGGTAAGTTCAATTAATTTTACATCTTTTTTTTTTGTGAAGCATTTTGTTTCTATATGTGACTTTTTATTCTTTTGATTTTGCAGGAATGTTCATGATAGTGATTTTTCTGATATTGAAATGTCTTGGCAGTGGCGATGGTGATAACGATAATGTAGTTGCAGCGCAAGAAGTAACCGAAACCGAACCTCTCGTACATGCGCAGACGAATATAGTGACTTATGGAACAAACAAGTTTCATGAAAAAGAAGACTCAGAATCAGAATCAGATGCGTTAAGTAGTTCTTCGGAAGAGTTATACAACGAAAAGTTGTGTATAATTTGTTATGATGAGCAAAGAAATTGTTTCTTTGTTCCTTGTGGTCATTGCGCTACTTGCTATGATTGTGCACAAAGGTACACACTAATTGCGATATCTGAATTTGACAGAATCACAATGTGACGCGTTGATTTTAGCAAAAACTATATTTCGACTCGAGTTTCAAAAAACTAGTTGCCTATTGTATGAGATTCTGATTAGTATTTTTTTTTGCAGGATTATGAATGGGGAGAGTAAGGTTTGTCCTGTTTGCAGGAGACTTCTTCATAGAGTGAGAAGATTGTTCAATAGTTAGGCTCATAGTTCTAATTTGGAATCTACAACAATTTTTTTTTTTTGTGTAATGTAAAGATTTTGGAGTCTGTAATCGCAATTTTAGGCGCATTGGACACAATTTATATGTTTGCAACTTCAGTGTAAAAATTGTGTCTGATTTTTACTTCTGTTTTTGAGGAAATTTAATTCAAGAGAATATCTTCAAGCTATAAGGTTAAACTCTTAACATCAATTTATCAAATACAAAGAAATGTTATTGTCATTGATTGAACTCTATATCAACATTTTATATCCATCTACCTCAAGTCAAACTGGTTAATCTATTCTTTCCTGATAAGTTGACCAATACTCTAACTATTAGAAGTTACACGAGGTGTTCAAAATCAAACCAATTTACCTATTTATCAATAACAAAATCGAAAATCAATAAAAAACAAAACCCGAAAAAAAAAACAGAATATTTTTAGATGTGTTTTTTATTCCCTTTTATGAAAACTTTCAAAATTCAGAAAGAATTTCAAATTGAATTTTCAAAATTTGATCTAAACTGAATCAAACTATTTGCATATATTTTAATATTTATTTATCTTTATTTATAAGATATATTACATAAATTTATTATTCGTTGATATTAAATTTATTTTAATACTATTTATTAGTAAAATTTATCTATTTATTTTTAATATCTTATTTGTTTTTGAAAATATAACCCGTCATTTCCATTTCATAATTTTAACTTTTAATATATTATATTATATATTATATATTAATTCAAACCTATTATTTTGCAGTAATTTAATAAATTTTATATTAATAAGTAAATTATAATTTGTTATTTAAATATAAAAATATATAAATTAAACCGCATAAAATTGAATCAAATCGATTAAACTTTTTTTATACCAATCATCCAAAATCTAACTAAACCAACTAAACCACTGCAAATAATTTTATCTTTTGGATAAGATAAGTTTTTACTTCAAAACGAAGCTAATACCCCCTATTAAGTAGATTGATTAACAAGCAAAATAATGAGAATCAAAGTACTAGTTTTATTAACTTAAAAAACCATAGAACCTGATTAACACGTTACACATACATTTAGGATCCATATTTATTCCCATTCTCATCAAAACTGATCAACTATCAAAGACCAATTATCCTTGGAAATATATGGAACATAGAGATTAAGGACATTTTGGGGTTCCCTTTGAGTTCCTCATGTCTCTGTAACAAGGACACTCATGTTTGTTACCATATGTTCCTGATGGCACACACTTACACTTATTGCAACATATTCCACAGAAATTCAAGCATCTGTCTCTCCTCCCAGCTTTCGAACACCTTTGCCCGCATTTCGCCGAACAGAAACTACCTGCACCTGATTCATATCCATCAGTTAACATGCTACTATTGTTAATAAAGTTTATAAACTAGTAATAAGTTTCGTTAAATCAGTTCAGTTGGTAATTGTGCAGAAATACGGATTTGAACCTGTGATATCCTAAAATATGAAATTCCGGCCATTAGACTGTTAGACCAAAAAAATATTAGCAATAAGTATTTATAGGCATGTAGTAATTGAGGTTATAAACATACCAACACCAAGTGCTGAGATTTCAAACATAGATGAGCAGAGGATAAGACACACAAGTAGAAGAGCTGCAAATGCTGGCTTCATCTTACTATCACACAGAAATATAGAGAACAGATTTAATTAGTTGAACTATATCACTACTTATGTGAAAATTATTTAGAGGGACACTCACTAGAATAGAGGAAAGGGAAACTTAAACTTTGAGAAATTCTAAGTCTTATTTGGTTGAGTTGTGTGAGTGTGAACAAGTGAGTGGGATTATTTATAGTACAGAATGGGTAGGTGAAAATGTAGGAAGGTAGAGATAGGTGTCGATTTAACAGACTTGAGCTTCCGTGGAGTACACTTATGATACAGTCAACTGAGATGAATTTGCAAAGTTAACACGTCTAAGTGAGTAAATATGTAAGAGAGTAGTTTGACATTGTGAATGAAAAAATATTTAAAACTACCGGCCTTGTGCTTTCTATAGAACAGACGGTTAAAACAATCTCCATGACATTCGACGTCTTATACAGGTAACCGTTCAATCAGATCCAACAGTAGAAAACTAGTTAAATGGCAGAATCACGTGCCTTCAGCTAGGGTGACGTTTCACATGTTCTATTCTAAGTCATAGTCATATTTTCTATTGAGTCTTTTGTCGGGGACCTGACGACCCTAAAAAAAATATAAAGTAAAGAGTAAAATAAATATTTTTTCAACAGTTGATTTTCACAAATTTTAAAAGTAAGTCTTTCAATAATTGAATGTTACCATTTATTGCACTGTAATGGTTCTAAAACCATGGTTGTCAACAATTATTTGAAAACCATGAACTCAAAGATAGAGCAAATCTATTGGCATCAAAATTGCAAGGAAATGAGACAGCTGGATAGTGGTATATTGCGAGGAAGCCGCGTACGTACATTTTGGATTCATGGATCCATACTATACGACGATAATTAAATTGTCGTTTGTCCTCATCGACATGAAAATCTGCATTTGCTTATTGAGATTGACAATTTGCCATATTCATTGCATTGCATTGTATTGCATTCAATGTGTTGTTTCATTATGGAAGAAACAGCACTTAATACTTGTTCATTTACGTGGCTTCTTCGATGGTCCCTCATAAGCTCACATCACACTCATCTTCGATTTACTAGTACTAGTTTTTATTTATGTATGTATAGGGAAAACAAATAATGATGTTTAAGACAACTAGTTTACAATTTACAATTGATTTATATGCTAACTAAAATTTTAAACAATACTATTCCACTAACTAATTTGACACAAAAATTGACATCATTCGATAATTAGTGAGTTTTTTTAAGTAAAATTATTCAGAACATAAATGTATAAACGTAAAATTTGATATAAAAATATTCAGACGAACATGAACCTAAAATTTGATATTTGATATGATCACAAAATAGACAATAGTTTTTAATCGTTTGCAAGCACCACATTCTCAGGATTCTCTATTTGTTATTTCAATTGATGAGCTATTGATGAGGTTTGTCATATTTGTTGCAAGACGTGTTTGGATACATTTTAGGAACACACGAACAATTGTAAAGAGTTTTTTTCGGACTTCATATACCGACATAACCCTGTCAGAGATGTCATATTTGATATATTTCAGTAGACCTGAGTATCTAAAAAAAGAGGCGCCTGCTAATTTCTTTACTGACCCAGGAGGAAAAATTTACATTTAGGCCAACAAATATTCTGGTGTACGGTTGGGTAGGAGGGATGCATACATGTGTGGACTTGATTAAGTTTTTCTCACTGGTGGGACTGAAGAATGTAGGTTTAACCGTGAGACAGACAACGCTTAAAGTTGCTTCATGTAAAGTGGTCAAACATGAGAAAATGTGTTTCGACAATCAACAAGCCATTTATCTTTGACACAGTTTTCTAGCACTAAAGGCACTGGATCTTTTATAGAGAGTTCAAAGGCTCGTGCATAGCAATACTGTGTCTCTTAGATCAATGGATGTAGTATTTAAAAAGATTGGTTTTACAATCTTAAAAGGGGTAGCGACGCATCTTGTTGACCGTTGTCCTTCTATTTATATATATATATATATATATATATATATATAATTATGATAATCAAGGATGGAGAAAGAAATTATTGATCAAAATAAAGATGGAGAGAGAAATTGGTTTCAAACCCACAACTAACAATATGGTCAGCAAAATATTAATTCTCTCCACACAGATTATCATGCATTACCAATTATCACGTTGCTGTTGCTATTGTGGTTCATAAAGTAAAGTAAAGTAAAAATAAAAATTGTAAAAACTCCTTCTTGTAGACTCGATTTTTTGAGGCCCTGGGTCGTGGGCCTGGTTGCCCTGGCCCAAGGCCGGCCCTATATATGTGTAGTCGACAAAGATTCAATACCAACACAATTTCGAATTCCTACCATGGAGAAGTATGATAGGAAGAAGAAACTATAGGAGCACTTGGTCTCCTTCAACACTAGGGTGAAACTACAATGAGGAGTGTCTCTTTTAAGTGCATCATTTTCCATGTGTTCTAAAGAGAGTTCTCTCTTATGATTCTCAGACCTCCCAAAAGAATCCATTAAGTCTTGGAAGCAATTGGTTGAGAAGTTCATCTCTAATTTACCATAAGTTGAATAACATAAACGATCTTAACATACTTCATCACATTTAGGAAAAAATAGGAAGAGTTCCCAAGTTCATTCATGAATCATTCCAACAACAAGAAACCCCATATCAAGAACTTGAACTAAGTTATGGGCTTGCACACAATGGTGGAGGGTGTCAAACTAGTGTTATTTTCTAACCCACTAGTGCGTATACCATCTAAAATGATAGGAACACTTATAAAAAAGGGTAGAAGAATAAATAGTTATGAAGAAGATATCTCCAATAAAATAAAGGGACTACAAGAGATCTCCCTATAATGATCAACATTGAGATGAAGGACAAAATGATTGAGGAAAACATATGAGGAAATAATACTTCTTCAACTACACTAAATTAATAGAGAAATCCATAACGATCTTTCAGGAGGCCTACAACTCCAACCTCATCAACCTACCTCGATAGAGAGAAACAAAACTCGATGCATATAAGATGACATGTTGTAAATATCATATGATTCATGGCTACTCTAATGATGTATGTCGGGGGTTGAAGATAGATACCTATAAACTTATTTTTGAAGGTCCTTTACATAAATACCTAGATAAAATCAAAATTCTAGTGTAGTAACCTGCTTAAAAATTTACGTTCAAACGGAGTCGCCACCCACTTTATTTGGGCAAGTGAGAAACCCTTAAAAAAGAGATATTTTGGGTAAGTAGGTGATAAGTGCAAAAATGTACTTATTTTGTATATATGTTTTGTTGCACTTATCGATACTTTTTGTTAATACCGTTTGAATAATACCCTATTTTATGTATAAATACGTATACATTGTGAATAGATGTATTTTCATATACTTTTATATTTTTTGATAGTTTTCTATTCATTTTGTAGGTATTGAGGCGTATTTGGAGCATGAGCAATAACGTGTCGAAGACACGACTTCAAACACGCATTTTTGAGCAACGAAACCAACTTGTCAACGAATAAAGCTCAAAACCAAAGAATAATAAATCACCAATTTGGTTGAAATGTTTTCATTATTAGATGGGAAATTGAATAAGCTTTCCAACGCTTTGAATCGGGCGCAAATTGGAGTTACGGTTCTCAAGTTACGTCATTTTTACTAAAAGCTGTTTTTTCATGACAGCAGGTTGGGCGCGATGCACGCTCCTGCGCGCGACGCGCATTGTACAGAACTGAAAATTGCATAAATAGGCGAAAATCAGATTTTTTAGGTTATGTTTTGGGTATTTTTGAACCCCAACTCATCCTAGGTCATTTTTGGGTAGATTTAGCTTGAAAACACCATTGGAGGTTGTAATCGGATGATCCGGAGTCGAAGCTTCTTTGCTTGTGATTGACACCGCGAAAGATTTGGTTTTCTTTTCTTCCTCTTCTCTTTGTAACCACTTTTGTTGGGTTTGTTTGTAAGTTTACTCTAAACTATGTATATTTGTTACTCTATTGTTGTATAAAGTTTGATTTACAAATTTTAATCGGTGTTTCCTTAATCTTTTTGCTTAAATGCTTAGGATTTGTGTTGTTGTAGAAATAGACATCACAAATCTTGATTAGGGGGATATCTGTTAGATTTTGATTCTAGACATAGGATTGGGGTTAACATCCATATAATATCTGAGTTTAATGTCTCTGTGTTGTTCGATCGATTGAGACATCGTCGAAAGAGCAATATAGTTGAACTCTCGTTGGTGTTGCAGAAATGGACATTGATGTGAGGGATATGTGGTGATTCTGATGAGTATTGTAGATTGAGTACGATGGAGTGATAAATCTAAGTTTGTAAGGAGTAGTTTAGATTCAAACCAGATAAGTTTCTCTCTATCAAGAATGTATTCTTTTTATGTTCAAATGTTATATTTTCCGTTTTTATTTAAAACCCATTGAACCCAAACTCAAGAACTCAAAATCCGTCGAACGGCAGCTCAGTAGCACTAATCTCTGTGGACACGATAATTTCCCGGATAAATACTTCAAAAACTTTTATTGCTTGCCGCTTTACCGCTTCAACAGTAGGTTAATTAGACAAAGGGAAGGTGTTAGGCACCCTTTGCTTCCCTTGTACTCAAGGGGACCCATTTAGCCTTTAGATTTTTATAAAAAGGTTCTACAATTGTCGACTAATAGATTAAAAAAAGGTAGACATTTGGCCAAAAGGGTAAAACCTCAAAGGTTTTAATAGAGTCATTTTAAGATCGAGACAACAATGACTACAGGCCAAAGACCATGTATGACAAAAAGGGGTCATTGTCAGATAGAGACAACAATGGCCAAAAGCCAAAATACGTATATAGTAAAAGATAGGCCATTGTCAGATTGAGACAACAATGGCCATAAAAGATAGGACCACCAAAGGCCAAAACCATGTATAGTAAAAAAAATAGACCATTGTCAGATCGAGACAATAATGGTCAAAGGCCAATGGCCAAGTATATCAAAAATGCGGCCTCAATGCATCATCATTGGTCAAAAACCTTTAAAAGAAAGAAAAATATTGTAGAGAATTAAAATTCAACAAAAGCCTCAGATATTCATCATTGGCCAAAACAAATAATTTTTTAAAGGGGGGGCCTCATAGATAATCATCGGCCAAAAAGTTTTGAAAAAAAGGTTTCATAAAAAAGGAGGCCTCATATGAAGTCATTGGCCAAAAATTTGTTTTGAGTTTGAATGGAGGGATTTTAGTTTAAAAAAAGGGGAAAGGGTTTGTCATCCATTGTCGTTTAATCGACAACGGCATGTTAGGGTTGTTTAAGACAACCCTAAGAGAAACCCTCAGAGGAAGAAGAGAAAAAACGTAGAAAATAAAAAAATGTGTGTTATGCGTGTGAAAATCGTACGTGAAAAGAAAAAAAGTCCCCCCCAAATAGGATTGCCAAAGGTCTTATTTATAATGGAAAATTTAGGTTAAAAAATCCAAAAAATAGATAACTCATATCCAAAAGCCCAACACCCATTTTTTTAAAATCGGTAAAAATAGGAGAAAAAGTGTGAAAATGTCACTTATGGGATTCGAACTCGTGACTTCTTATTTGCAAGTCTAGTTTCCTTACCAATTGTGCTATTTTATTTATTTGAAATAAAAAGCCAATTGAAAGTGTATGAAGCATAGACAAATATTTTATATTTATTAAAATATAAATAGTTTAAGAGTAAACTATTATACTTTTGATAGAAACAAATAATTACAGAATCCAAAATATTATAGTTAAACCAAGGAAGTTTATAAAACCCAAATTTAAAAAATAATTTTGAATCCTAAAATTAGGCCTCATATTTTATGAATAATAAGCCCAATTAAATACACACTTTTACTTAATGTATACCCCTATCTTTTGAATTGGACAAATTAGAGAATGGTTACTCTCATGAAATGGGCTTGACAATCAAGATGTCAAGCCCACTAGTTTAATATACACCCCTTGTAGAGTTTGTACTACGTCTCAGTTAATAAAACGTAATAGCAATAGGGAAAATTTTGGGGTATGACATCTAGAGACTCAGATAGTTTGTGTCTTTAGAGAAGAAGCTCCAGGTCACTAACACCTCGGAGGAAATTGAGGATCCTTAATGGAAAACAAACATGAAAGCAAAGGTAGGAGGTTAACATCTCATCTTAAAAATATCAACATAATTTAAAGAGATTTCACTAGAAGAGGAACTTTCACCATTGATAGGAAATTGTATATTTGTGTTTCCAAGTCGATATTCGTGTTTACATCGTAGAAAGCATCTTACTTAAATTACATTTTTCAAAAAAGATTACAAATATATAGCCTAACTGCATGACGAGTGATAGTCGTCTAGGTAGGCACGAAAAACTACAACGTAAAATTGAGTCTGATAGACCAATATATATTTACCAGCATTATATTCAGTGAGGCGTACAAGCAATTAGGATTATCATAGGAAATTTGAAAATCCTAAAATATGTCATTAATGAGATAATTAGTTGGAAATGGATAAGTTAAGGGACTTATACAAATCTTGATGACCTTTACATCAAATGTTAGATCCATGTTAGTCCAAACCAATAGTTGAAGGTCTGCCAACTTACAACCTTTTTATTGGAAGGTCTATGAGAAAATTAATTGGAGCCTTCGCATAAACAACATGGTTAGAAATTAAAATCCCTTTTGAGAACAAGAAAAATCTCCACCATGCATGCAAATAATCAAGTGGCCAGGCATTGCTATATCAACAGCCTCAAGAAAAATCTAAGAAACCATGATCGAAATGAGAAACCCGCTTAACTAAGAGACCTCAGAGAAGAATTAAATTCAATATAATTGGACCCAAGTCAAGAAAATGAACACCTGTAAAAAACCTATGGAAAAAGTAAAAGAAGTCGAGATTATTGAAAAATGGAAAGTTGCAAAGGTTGGTGCTTTATTGGTAATCTGAGAGGAGCCCATTTTGGTTTGAGCACTGAGGAGAAATACATACTTATGCACATTGAGTCCAACATAAATTCCCAACATCAAACTTACGGTAGCCTAACCATTGATCATATAATCTGGCCATTTGTACAAAATAAGTGAAATCTAGTAGGAGAAATATGAGTTGAATTTCGACAAGAGACATAAACTCTAGCAAAAGTAAGATTTATTCTAGAAATCATATATTTGACGTGGTTGGCCAACATAATAATGGTAAAGAAAACAATGGAAATGGACAATATGCACACACATATTACATCGATTTGAACAAAGCATACCCTAAAGATCCTTATCCATTGCCAAAAATAAACATGTTGGTGAATAAAACATTAGGATGCAAACATCTCATCTTCTTAGATGCCTATTTAGGCTACAACTAAATCTTGATGAACCTTATATACGTGCCAAAGAAGACCTCTAGACGTGCTAAATTTATATTATTAGGTCATGCCTTTTTGACTAAAGAATGCACGAGCTACCTAACAAAGACTAATGGGCAACGTCTTTGCAAAGCAAATATTGAATAACATTAGGATCTACATGGACGAGATGGTGATTTAAATTTTGAGGCATGGAATCTCATTATGAGAACATACAAATAATACTTGAATATGTCAAATAATATTATATGAAGCTAAATCTAGAAAAAAGAACTTTTAGGGTTCACGAATGCAAATTCTTTATATTCATGATTTTCCAAAGAGAGATTAAGGTTAATCCTTAAAAATACAAATCCATAAAGGAAATGCAAAGTGAAACATCCATAAAAAAGGTGCAAAGGATAGTCGAACAGGTAACATCATTATCCTGATTTATATCCAAGACGACATATCACTCTTTGCCATTCCATCAAGTCCCCACGAAACTGCAACATTTTCAATAGACCACTCAATGTAGGTAGGCTTTTAAGGAATTGAAAAAATTCCATTCACTACATTTAGTCTTAATTAGTAGCATTATTCATGGTATGGTTTAAACAGAAAAATTAAAGAATCAAACTGAACCATTTAAGTTACTTTCGAACTAAACTGAAGTATTGGTTCGATGTCCCGATTCTAAAATACAAATCCAATTGAAATGTTAGGAGTATTATTGTTCAAACCGAGTTGTTATACTTTTGAATTTTTGTTATGGTTCATTTTAGTTCGATTTATTTGCTTGTACTATGAATATCATATATTTGATTAATTATCTTCGATTCAATTATTTCAATTTTTGGCTCGGTTAACTATATTTTGGTTTGGTTCTTGAATTGTTTGAAAAATACTAACCCGGATCATTAACCAAAATAAATGGTTCTGTTATTTAATAATAGTTCAATTCAATTCAATAATTGAGTTCGATTCTTTAAACAATCCTATTAATTCAAACCACTCCATAAGTTACATTCAATGTTTAAAAACCACAATCTGTGATCAATCTACTGGATCATTGGTTGGACCATATGGTTGTTGAGCTAATATATAAAAAAAATTAAAAATCGTAATTGCCATGAAATTTTGATTATAAAAACATGAAAAATTTCTATAAAGTCTAAGCAAATTTTCAATACATACGCCAAAATCTAACTTAAGAACTCAAAAAAAATCAAATTCATATAAAGTAAAGATAAATTCTTTTCTAATAGACTATAACACAAATTTATTACTATATAATTATCATTTCATATCCAATACCATCTTAAATACAAGTTTTAACATAAAAAAAAAACAAAAATAATGATTCATAAACCTTTAGCAAAATCACACAAATCAAATGACAAATACCAAATGCAAAGCAAAATTGTAATATTAAAATTAAATAAAGATAACAATAATGCAAATGAAAGTAGTAACTTCAACAATAATAATAAAATTAAATAACAAGAACTAATCTTATAATAAGTATTAAGAAAGGAGATTGATTAATAGAGTGAAGAGTTTGAAGTGGATTAATAAATGAGAGATGGATTCTTAAGATTATGAAAGATTCATATTTTGACTTGAGACACGAGAGAAGAGACGTTGTTTCAATTTGAACTTTTTTCACTCCTTATAAAATGTGTTAGTAACAAAAAAATGCAGTCCTCTAGTGTAGACTTTTTTAATCCGTCATATTCTCCAATTCACGGTTTGACTGGTACGACCAACCAAATCGGCCAGAGTTTTAAAGTACTAGTTATACTTACTCTTTATTTACCATCTCCGAAGAATGTTATCACTTCGACATTCATTGAAAGAATTGCCAATATTTAATTTTTTTTCCCTTCTTTTTTATTTCCATCCACTTATTTTTCACTTTCTAATTTTTCTCAATTTTTTCTTAATAAATACAACTTTTTATTTTAAGATTGCAATATTCCTTAGAATTTGTTTATGTATTGGCATAAAAAGTGTCTTTTAATTTTATTGATGACTAGTTGTTAAATGTTCAACCTACACTTTCATATTTTTTTAATCAAAATTTCAATGTTCTTTTGATTGCATATAAATAACTGCATAAACTAATTCTAAATATTTTCAAATTTAAAAATTCTATAAAAGATGAGGATTTTGATTGTATCACGAATAAGGGGATTAGAATTGTCCCCAGTGAAATTTCCAGTGAAAATTTCACTGGAAAAAAATAAAGTGAACATTTTCACCATTGATTTTTTTTATAAGCAAATTTTATTAAAAAGCACAAGGGGTGCTAACCTAATACAAGAGAATACAACAAGAAGTGAAAACAAACAACCCCAAAACCAGCCAACTACAAACCAACATAAATCCTAGGATTAGAGTTTCAAATATTCTTGTCCATATCACAAATTCCTCTCGATAAAATGGAGAACGAGTCCCAACCCATCAACTTAATTAACAACAGAGAGTCATTATTATTCCACATCTTGTTAAAAGTAACATTGTTCATACCCAACCAAATACGGCAACAAACAAGTTACCAAAAGAAGTTAAAAAGAGAATGTTTGATAAAATTACATAACCTTAACTTGAGACTCAACAACATCTGAGTAACCGAGCCGGCCGTCATCACTGAATCCACATTAGTCCCTACTCCCGCACCACCGGTCAGCCACCCCAGGACCTCCCTAAAAACCGCACCAGATTTGCTGCAACAAAAGAATAGGTGACCCTGTGACTCCTCAACCAACTCACAACATACATAAATTATTGCTCAACAAATGAGCCATGCCTATTTTACATAATTCACTTTTAGTAGGCAAACTATTTAGGATAAACCTCCCTCCAAACAACTTCACTTTTTTCGGAATAAAATTTTTCCAAACACTACTTAATACACATAAACTCTTTGCATCCAACACCAAATTTTTAGACTTCAAATCATAAATCCTCCTATAGCTATTTTTCACCGAAAAACCTTCACCATTCCTCCACCACACCACTTTATCAGTCTTATTAATCAAAGGATTGACATCCCTCAAAATAGAAGTTAACATTAACCATTCATTTCTCACCTCACCCATAAGAATATCCCCATCAATACCCAAGTCCCAATTCTAACAAGAATCCACCCAATAACCCATCTCCTCCACCTTCGATAAAGAGGATGAGCAAGCTTCAAACAAAAGCGGAAAAGATCCTTAAACGACACCGCCCCCAACCAATTATGGTCCCAAAAATTCATGGTCTCTCCACTTCCCAATTTAAAAGAAAAGCTATTAGAAAACCACAATCGACCATCAATTTTTAAGTTACAAAGGCCCCTCACATCCCTCCACCAAAGTAATGAGTTCTTTAACACACGAGGAGAAATATTACCATACAAATTAAACATACCATCACCATACCTAAAATGCAAAAGATTGGACCAAATCGCTTCTTTCTCCAATAAAATTTTCCACCCCCACTTAATAATCAAAGAATAATTGAAGATCTCAATATTCTGGACTCCTAATCCTCCTTCCTCCTTGGCAAAAGAAATCCTCTCCCAACTTAACCAATACACCTTCCCCTTCCAATTACTATTGCCCCATAACAAGTCCCTTTGAATCTTGATAATATCATCAACAATACCTTTCGAAGCATTGAAAAAGGAAAACATATGAATGGGGATATTATTAAGCAGTGAGTTTAGAAGAGATACCTTACGACCCAAAGAAAAATGTTTACCACTCCATGAAGCAAGTCTTTTTTGAGTTTGGAAAGAATAAAAGACCTAGTTTTCTTGCGCATATGGTTTGTACCTAAAGGAATACCAAGAAACAAGAAAGGGATCTTGCCTATCTCACAAGCAAAAAAGTCGCAGCCACCTTAAACATCAAGTCATCCACATGAACTCCAAAAAGCTTACTTTTATTCAAATTAATGCGTAATCCTGAGACTAGCCTAAACCCCCTTAATATAGACTTAATGCACCTCAAATTGGACCATGACCCATCACAAATAAGAACCGTATCATCCACAAATTGCAACATTTCAAAGTAAATATGCTCATTGAAATGAAACCCCTGAAAACTTCCAAAATCTGTAGCATTTCTCATAAAACCCGCTAAGCCCTTCGCCACTAAAAGAAAAAGGAAAGAAGGAAGAGGATCTCCCTGCCTAAGACCTCTAGAAGCCATAAAATTCCAGAATAAACATGGAACTAGAGAACATTGTAGCATTCATCCAAGACATCCATCTATGTCCAAAACCCATCCTCGAAAGGACGTAACGAAGAAAACCCAGAGAGACACAATCATAAGCCTTCTTAAAATCATTTTTAACCACTAAACGCTTCCTTCTCAACCTTTCAGCAAAGTCTAAAATATCATTAAGAACCAACACGCCATCTAACATTTGTCTCCTTTCTATAAAAGCCATTTGAGAATAAGCAACTAATTTACCAATAACGACTTTTAACCTAGCCGCTAAAAATTTATAAATGAGACGATAAAGAGAACTAACAAAACAAATAGGTCTGAACTCGTCAATGCTCTGTGAATTCTCTGACTTAGACACAAGGGCAATAAAAGAAGCAGTGATGGCTTTAGGGAGTTTTTCGTTCATAAAGAATTATTGAACAAAAGCCACCACCTCATCTTTCACAATACTCCAACACATTTTAAAAAAACCAAGAGGATAACCATCTGGACCCAGACTTTTATCACAATCGCTCATCCACACCACTTCTCTAATTACTTCTAGCGAGAAATGAGACTCGACGAAATCTCTATCTGTACCTGAATGGGATTTGAAAATCACCTTATCCATGACTGGACGGATCGGAATCGGTTTCGAAAACCACTTCTTAAAATGATTCAAAACGTCTAACTTGACCTCTATAACCTCATCAAGCCTTCCTAATTATGAATTTATCCTATGAATATTATTCCTTCTAAACCTTCCTTTCATGAATCTATGGAAGAAATTAGAATTCGCATCCCTTTCCAAAATTCACTTACATCTAAAGTTTTAATAAAGTGTTGAATATTTTATTGATTTTATATATTTTTTTAATATGCTGTAAATTTAAATATATTTAATTATAAACTTATATTAAATAAAAAATTAATTAATATCATTGTTATTGTTAAGATCAGGTACAGATAAAATATTAAAGTATTTGTTCTGGACTGGCCGCCCAAATACAGTGCAAGGCCCAAACCCAACCTGACCAAGGGAAAGGTCTAACTGAGCTCCCGCTCGCACGGGCACACACCTGCTCGACCATCGAGCAGGAGCCACTCTTGGATAAGTCTAACGAGCCTAAAAATCTCATGAACAGGTCTGTCGCCCGAGCAAGCCCTCCTTCAGGGCCTCGAGAATGGGCGTCCTAGGAACGCCTTCGTCTGCCCGTCTCCTTCGAGGACCCTCCTCCTCGTAGGGTTCCTTCACCCTCAACCCTCCGGATTACACGGAAGCCACGCGCTCCCGAGAAGACCGCGTCTCCATAATACTTTGGAGCGGTTGACCCAAGATGGAGACCACGTGCTGGTCTCCACTACACTCGTAGATCCTGGCAGTCTTCATTTTAGGCCTGGGCATCCAGTCCAACGTGGAGATCTTGGCCCAACGCTAGAGGCTATAAATACCCTCTTTCACTAGAGGGTCAGGTATATTCATTCATTCTCACTCTAACCTTTCGTACTTGCACTCACTTGCCCTCCTTCTCACTTTGGCATCGGAGTACCTTGCAGGTACACCCCCTTCATTCTCAGAAGTCCATCAAGTTGAAGGCCTTGACGATCCATTCTAATCAGGTCAGATCAATATCATTTTAAAATTTTCTTATTGATATTAAAGAGAAGAAATAAATATCATGAAGAATGATATCTCAAAATTTTATTTGCATAAATTTATCGTCAATCAAGAGATTGATATTTTTCTTAAAAAGACATATCTTTGTAAAATTTTAACTCCAAATACAGTACAAAAGTTGGCAATAAATTCAATTACATGTACAAAAAAATATTTGTATTTCTTTTTTTTTTTTTTGAATAAATATATTTGTATTTTGTTTATCAACAAAAAGCGACATTATATTGTATTGATAATATAAAATAATATATTTATAAAATAAAAAATACATAGAGAACAATTATAATTTATAAAAAATTAATTTTTTAATTTAATTTTATGATTAATAATATTCTGCCCCACTTAAAATATATTTTGCATGTGCCAGGAGATGACCCTTTCGATCGTGCTTCCAACTGGACATAATTTGGATAGTTTAGCTTTTATTAGGAAGATCCTAAAGTCTCACTGTAGATAGAGCATTGAAAGAGTATATATAGAGGGACACTCTTCACCTTACCAACCGGTTTTGTAAGGATGAGTTAGGTCAAACTCTAATATGGTATAAAAGTCTATCGATCGGAACATGGGCCGCCCACCGTTAATATCCACGCACCAAACTCAAAAGAGTGCTGTGTGTGATGGGGTGTATTAGGAAGATCCTAAAGTCTCACATTGATTATAGATAGAGCATTGAAAGAGTATATACAGAGGGACACTCCTCACCTTACCAACCGATTTTATAAGGATGAGTTAGTTCAAACTCTAATAGCCTTGAATAACTATTTGTTTTGATTGTCTTTGCTGACAAAATATTTATATTTTTATAATGAAAGACAAAGAATGAGGAATCATTATACAATGAATGAATAGTTGTACATGAATAATTTTTCATGACTTGCATATCGCTATGTCTTGAAACATCTTTAAATATTTTTATCTTGTTCTATGTTACTGATGTTTATGCTATTTTCTTTAGGAGATGATGTTTCTGGATAGCAATATACATTAAAAGACGAAGGAGTATCACTATCACTTACCAACCCTTCAATGTCTTAGATTCATAATTGAATCACATCAAAAATATATCGTGCCATACCAAAAATATTATAAATGGCCACATATTTTATTTGTATCCTATAACTAGAACAAGCCCTCAAGTGAGTATCTAGCAGCTTTACACCTGCTCAAGATCTCTCATTCTTTGTAACAATGTCAGCCAGCATGTGCAATATGGTGTAGTAATTGGAATGACAGTGGTAGGACATGGTGTGAGGTAAGAGATTTCCACATTTGATCACTCTGGATTGTCATGGAATAAAGAGGATGGTTCCACTTCCACACAAGTAGTTCAAATCCTTTGTAGTTTGTACCTTAGAGTTGGCCACTAAATCTGCAAATTCACGTGATGTGTCTTCGTAGATGGCTCCATCCCCATATCCCACCTCATTTCTTTCTTTTTAGTATTTTGTCCTAAATTCACCAACTTGGAGACATCAATGTGTCTAAATTAGGGCGGTTTTTACCTTGAGGATTTGAGCCTATCTTGGGAGGAAAAAATGAATTTTCTCTTCTTCAATCAATCATAATATAAAAAAAAAGTAATTTCTTTATGAAATTAAAATTAAAATTATATATTAGTAATATTTATAAAGACAACATGAGATATGACAAATTAATATTTGAAAAAGTTGACAAGTTCTTTAAAATTCACTATTTCTTTCTCTGTTAGAGGTGTTTCAAAAATATTTGTATCGAATAAATAACTCTATAAACACGAGTTGGAAAATGAATTTCTTTTTACAAATTATATCCGACATCACCATTTTGTATAAAACTCTTAGGTATCAATATATTAGAGACCTAATACTCGGTAAAATAGTATCTCTATCCAAAAAAACAAGTTTCTTTTACCAGTGCACGAGGAAAATATTTTCATAATAAGACATTCAGGAATTGTTCATACAAAAATTCATACGTACTTAGGATTTTTTTCCATAAAAATAGAATTTTTTATTATAATCAAAAGAAAAACTATATTTCTTATCAATTATCTACCTAAGCATGGAAGATGCTAATGACCTACTCAATATATCCTTTTTAATAAAAATTAATTACACTAAAGTATGCCCTTTCTTGTAATTGACTAAATCAATTAAACCTGACCAATCAAATTTCTCTTTTCAGACACGTGGCGTTTGTTTTCGTTTCTCAATTCAAGATACGCTAATATCTCAAGGACCATTCATTTACCCGGGTAATATTATACTCAAGTTTCCATACATTTCCATCAAAATCATAGCACTTTCACGCTGTTCAACTTTCACCTCCTCACTATTTCGGGTTCTTCCATCTTCAACACCTATCCACTTTAGTTGAGGTAACTACCTTTAATCAACGTCCTTTCTCAAGATAGTCGCGTTACATTTACATGCTTGTTTCCTCAATTTGAATCTTCTGAATAAGCTTTTGTATTCTGAACAAGTTGTTATAGGGAATGAATCTTTTTGTTCTTCAAACCTTTCATTCTCGGGTTCTACTTTAGATGTTTTCTCTTCATTTTACATGTAAATCAATTTTGAAGATATGGAAATAAGAGACATAGAAACCAGATTGGAGTTATTAAGGCGGCAAGACACAAATTTGACGAAATAAGACACTAATTTCAGAGTTTGTGTTCCTAATCCTTTTTGTTCTGATTTTTTATTTTAGGGTTTGTCATCAAAAAGCCATAATGATTTTAGGTTGCCTATGAAACTCTTATTTTGATTATGAATCGTGTCTTTCAAATAGATATATGTATTCAATATGGCTGAATAATGTCTTCTTTTGGTTTTGTTGTTACAGTTGCTTCAAAATAGATTTGTGATGATAGAGTTGTCATCTAGAGGTTAAGTAGGCTCAGAGAGGGGCTGACAATAGTAACTAACTTTGTTCAGTTTCGATAGTTAACTTTGTTCAATTTTTTTCCAACCATAGCTGAAGTTTGTTCATTATCCTTATGTATTCCTCTTTCAATTTTGAGATATAACTTTGTGTAATGATTTTTGTAGTTTCATATCCTTTCCAGATTGAAGTCAAACTCTTTAACCGATGGAGCTTTGATGACATCCATGTTTTTAATCATTTTTTCCTTTCAAATTTGTATTTAGATTATGTAAATTGAAACATTTGAGTGAATTAGTTTTCTGTTTACCTTAGTTATGAACAATGGATGATCTTTGCTGTGAAAATTTGTTGTGTTTGTTGTCCACAAAAGTATTGATACATGTTTTCTACTGCAGTATCAGCTGATCACCTAAAATTTGTATTCATATTGTAAGTTATCAAAATGATTTTGACACACACACACACACACACACACACACACACACACACACACACACACACACACACACACACACACACACACATATATATATATATATATATATATATATATATATATATATATATATTCTTTCAAGGAAATAAAAAATTGATTATAAAAGTGGAGCATTATTCTATATCTTTCTACTAGATTACAATTTTGATGAAATATGACAAAATTTGTGGGATTCTATCATTGCTTCACACATAAACATTTGAATTAGGTGAAAGCACTGATTTTGTTTGTTTTATTTTAGAAGGATGATGTGAGGCAAAAATGATGGTTGCAGGTTGGGTTCTTATTGGTTTGTATTGTTACAAGTTAAGTTATGTGTTATTATGGTGTGTAGTGTAAATGTTGTTGTTTGGGATTGCTTTTATAGGAAGTGCAGAAAGATCATGCCGAGATTGATGAAGGTAAAGTAGGCTCTTAATTATCTAACAGCTAATTTTTTCAGGTGTCATTGGTGTTATTGATTCACCCTGTGGCTAATGTTTTAATGTTGATGTTATTTGCTTTTGTGTTATGCTTTCGTGGATGATTTTCGCGGCGGCCTGTGGTTGTCTGTGACAAATTATAAAATTTGCTTCAATGAGTAAGTTTAAACAACTTATTTTTGAAAATGCTTTTAGTTATTTTTTACAATGATGATATTTGAATATGAGACTAAGTAAGTATTGTTCAAATTTTAAGCTAGCCATGGACTGACTCAATTTTGTTTCACAATGTTATTGATAAAGAAAATGAGCTAATAACTAACATGAGTTCAAATTTAAAATGAGTAAATCTTTATGCTATGGTTATATTTTTATAATGGAAAACATGTTTTACATTATGTATAATTTCCAATTATGCCATGTTATTGTCCAACTTTGCTGCTGAAAATGAAAATGAGTAAATAATTCAATGTTAAGTTATAGCTATTCGACCAATTTTTCTTCCTCCACTAGAGAGGTACATTAACTATATCGTGCTGGGTTAGGAGGAGGAGGTGTAGACCCTATATCTCCCAAAAAATAGAGTTTCAGAGCTATTGAGAATCTAGAAACTAAATTAGATGTATATTGATTCTCTGATTCTCTAACTAGAGAATTCAGTATGACTTAGATGTACTCTATCAAGATAAGGTCTGTAATACGTATAATGCTTGGGAAATCCTGATCTCACGAGCTGGTTTTGTTGGATTAGTTTGGTCGTAACCTCAAATTCTAAGAGTAACTGATGTGCATCATAAGTTTATGCATTGTAAACTATAATGATTTCGATAAATGTAATGTAAACTGGTAGAATTTGAAGGATAATTATCTCGTACAACAATTAGTTTTAACATCTTGAAC
Source organism: Vicia villosa (assembly GCF_029867415.1). NCBI lineage: Eukaryota > Viridiplantae > Streptophyta > Magnoliopsida > Fabales > Fabaceae > Vicia > Vicia villosa. The sequence goes on along the minus strand of NC_081183.1, from coordinate 190,916,624 downwards.
ACAATATGTTGTTTTAGTGCTTATGTTAGTTATTTTGTTTTTGATCAGTGTTATTTTAAAGGTGATGCTTGATTTTCAAGCAGCTGGAAAAAAAAGAGACTTAAAGAACCAGTTTCTAAAATTGGTCTGGAACCTTTATATGCCATAGTTAGTTCATTTTTTAATTAATGTTTTGGATGGTTGCTTGGGTCTGGGAGATTTTTGTGCATTTAGATTTTGGAGTGCTCATTACTGGGGTTTCTTGCTGCTGTTTGGAGTGGTGATGATTAGAGGTTTTAATCTGTCAACTGTCATGTGTAGGTTGTGATGTTCAACCAATTCAATTTTGTAATTCTCAATTGTTGAACTTTTGGTGATTCAGATGCAGAGTTATCATTAGTTTATGTTTTCTATTTAGTTTTAGCATTTTAGAAGTGTGTCGGGTCAGGCTGCGAGTTATTCCGTATTGAGAATTTTGTTTGGCATTTGGGGTTTTGTAGCAGCTGCTATAATAAAGTTGCTCTAGAGCAGTTATGCGGTTGGAAGATAGTAGAATTCAGCCAACTCTTTGATGGTATTTACTGATGTTGGATTCTAAATTTTCATTTAATGGTATTTGAACCACCTACACAACCATTTATACAAATGACACCACTTATGCATGCACGAGTTTAATATAATTTTGATATTCACTATTTCACACTATACTCGTATCTACACATTAATGGTTCCCTTTCTCATATAAACCATAAACTATAACATCAGAGAATCTGTTTCATGGCATAATAACGGTAGATCTTTCATGGCATAATAATTGGTAGAATATAATGTTGCTTCAAAGCATTTGGCCACCAAGTTAATGGGAAGTACATAATTATTGCCCTTAACAGTTATCGTGCTACTTTATTACATTGCCAGGAAGAAACTGACCATTTAGCCATTAATTAATCACTGCATATGTACATGAAGTTTGTGCGTCCTATATTAATATAAAATCATTTTGACAATTGCCTTTGTTGCACTTAATTTGACATTTTATTGAAAAATGCTCACGTACTCTTCTTACCTTTCCTCATTTCCCGTGCAAAGTCATCAATATTTGTGCCTTCATAATATTATATGTATATGGCTCTGCTGCAATTTCAACACACCTTCCCAACAACACTCACAATTAATATTATTAATCTTAACATCATATTTAAGGTGTTTCATTTGACTTTTTTCATTTTACATCTATTAATTCATCATCCAATCTATTCATTAATCCATTCAATTCATCTACTCATAATTAATAATTTTAAATTTTTTAAATTTTAAATTCATTCATTTGTACATATTTTCCTGTGAATTTTCTCACTGAAACTTACTATGTTTACGGGTCACTACCGCCACAATACCTTTTTAATCTTTAACTCAATAAAATATGTTAGAGTTTTAAGTTTTTACCAACTCTGTATTTGAAAACTTTTAAGTTTTGTAGCAAATCTTTATGTATGATCTAAGATATGAATGAAATTACCAGTGCGGAAGCAAGGGTCTTCTACTAGTTCAAAAATTTAAATCGATTTACTTTATAAAAAGAAGATATCAATGAACTTTCATGAAAACATTTAACGAGATTCAACCAATTATTTGTTCCTTCATTGAACATTAATTTTGATTATTGAGAAGTATAATAATCATATAATAGAGGTTTTCTTTTTTCAAACAAACCATTTGTAGACTTACTGATTTTTGAGTGCATCGTTCATATGTTTTGATTCATACATGTGGATTTGGAACCTATGAACAAGCATTCTTCAAAAACTCACAGAAAAAGGAAAGAAGCTTGAACAAAAAGAAACAAAGTGACTTAGATTTTTTTTTGTTAATAACCTTAGATCAATAAATCAAATATGCATTAATATCTATTCGACCAAACATTACTTGAAAACAGCTATTTTGCTTAGAAATGAAATGGTCAAAATGTTCTTGGAATTTTTTTCCCCCTTGGAGCATTTGTATTTATATGTATTTGGTTCCTTATTCACAAATCTCTCGGTTCGATAAATAAAAATAAAATGATCAAAGCATTTCTTTTGACTCTTATTCATATTTGGGAAATTTTTATTAATCGTCACTACTATAAAATATACCTTTCGTAACACACTGTCACCTAGGCCATAGTGTCAACTATGGTAAAATATATTCATTTAGGCGCTTCTCTTTTATTTTCATTTTTGAGCCACTTTTTACCAAGATCAAAGTTTCCAACCTTGGTGAAAAGTGGCGCCTGGTCACGAGTTCGAATCCCAGCACCAATAAATTTATTTTTTATTTATTTTAAAGTCACTTTTAACCACAGTTGGAATTTTCAACCGTGGTGAAAAGTGACGCCTAGTCAGGAGTTCAAATCCCAACAATATCCATTTTAATTTTTTATTTATTTTTCAGCCTCTTTTCACCACGGTTGAAATTTCAACTGTGGTGGAAAGTGGCGCCTTCCTTTTTTCACTTTTGACCTAGATATATAACGCTTAGTGTTCATTCACTTTTGTCCTAGATAACTTAGATGAACTTTATCTTCTACATCCAAACTTCAGCTTCAATTACAAAACCTTATTTCTCTATTAAACCAAACTCGAAAATATCATTTCATCCATAAACGAAATTTGAAAACATCATTTCTTTCATTAATAAGTTTCGAAACTCCATCATCTCTTCTCCAAATTGAACGAGACAAGAAAAACATGGATTCAAGTTAGCAATGTTTGTTATTGTTGTTGTTGTTTTTTATATTGTTGTTGAGATTTAATATTTAACAATATTATCGATTAGTTTTTGTTCTTGTTGTTATTGAGATTTAATGTTTAACAATTCTATTGATTTTGTTTGTTGTTGTTTTTGTTATTGAGATTTAATATTTAACGATTATATTGATTTTATTTTGTTGTTGGTGTTGTTGTCGTTGTTGTTTTTGTTCTTCCTGTTGTTGTTCTTATTCTTTTTCTTATTCTTGTTAGTGTTGTTCTTGTTAATTTTGTTATTCTTGTTGTATTAGAATATTTAATATTTTATATTGTGAAGGAAATTCTCAACGTGGCCAGCAAAAAATGTGGCAAAAATGAAAAACTAGGCTAACTACATATCACAAAAGTTTAAAATTCCAATTGCGGTGAAAAATAGGTTGACTACATATAACTATTGTTATTTATAACAACTGTGGTGATATATAGCGGGCTTTCTAGTTTATTACTGCAGTCAATAGACTGTGGTTGTAAGTAGCTCACTTACCATCACACATTACTTTACCAAGGACCATCAACCGTGGTTATACGTCTTTCATAACCGCGGTGAAATGTGTAATCTGTAGTAATGTGCAGAGTCGGCCGAACTCGTTTAGAGGCCTAAAGCAAATTTTAAAGCGAGGCCTTTAAAATATATTTTAAAATATTAATTTTATGGTTACTAAGAGTTGAACTCAATACCAAAAGGAAAAGAGGTCTATATTTTAGCAACTCAACTATAATAATTCATGTAACTCAAGTGTCATTATATATTTTTATAACTAAATAAAAAAATTTGAGGCCTTTTTTAAGCCCAAACTTTTGAGGCCTAAAGCCCTAGCTTGGGTAGCTTGGCCCTTGGGCCTACCCTGGTAATGTGTGTGTTTTTTAACAGTTATATGATTAAGAATTTTATTCTGATATATTTGAACTACATATTCCAAGTTATGATTGAGTCGATTAGCTTGAAAATAAATCCTACAAGAGGTCTGGACCTTTTTTTAATGATCTTTCGATAAAAAGATTAATTCTCTTTGTAAAAAATTCGAAGTAGAACCAATAAATATTTATTTTTTGTTTCATTTTGGGCGTTGAATATCTCATTTACAATTTTTTTTGATCCAATCCGAAAAAACTAATAGAAAAAGAAAATCCATTATGATATTTCAGACCTGGCTTAATTATTAATAGATTGAATATATTTTTCATTTCTAAAAATCTCTCTTCTATTTCAAAACCTCCATGTAACAAGTACCCCCATTCTCATCATAGAATAGATGAAATAAAGTAACAACTAAATTTTTGTTCAAAAATAAAATATTATTTTGAATTGCCAAAAGTTTATCTTTTGCAACCATATCACACCCTCCGTTGAATGATATAGAATGAATAGAGACATTATTTTGTAAATACATGATTATCTTGATTATATATTGACAACTTCTTTATTTATTTTGAGTGCCTCAAAAGAACAAAAGAAACATCCCATTCTTTTTCAAAAAAGTTTCACATCTCAAGAGAACTTATCAGTAGAATTCAAATCTATATGAAATTCGAACCATCAATCCAAGAAAAAAGAACGATTGAATCTTCTAGAATTCAAATTCATTCTTACTCATAGACCCTTATAAAATTGAAAATATTTTTAAAAATTTATATAAAAGTTAGTGTATTTATCTTGATTTACCTATTAATATATTTGTCTTGATTTATCTATTTATCCTTATTTACCTTAATTTATCTATTTATGTATTTATATTGATTTATTTATTTATGTATTATATTGATTTATCCAAAAGATTTCATTTTATTTGAAATTTGATTATTCATGAAATTGGAATCCACCCCCGAATCATTCAAGGATGAATGGCTAAAGTGCCTAATTCATAATTCACGAAATGATAGGTTCAATTTCAAATAGATGCACTCCATAAAAGTATCCCCCTAATAAACTACATTTTTGGTTTAAGAATAAAATATTTTTTTAACCATCAAAAGTTAAATTTTTGCGACTCTATCACATCTTCCATCGGATGAAATAGGATTAGGATGAATTGCGACATTCTTTTTTAAATACAAGTGTTAAAGCATGTGTAAATACATGATTATCTTGTCTATCAACTCTATTTATTTTTTTGGTTGCCTCAAAAGAATAAAAGAAACACCTTATTTTTTAAAAATACTTTATGAATAATATAAAACTTCAAAAATTCATCATTTCTAAATATGTAATTTATTTCATTTACTTAAATATTATAAACTTTCATAGATCTTTATTTCTAAATAAGTCATTTATTTTATTTACTTAAATAATGTAAACTTCAACAATTAATAATTTTTAAATAAGTCATTTATTTACTTACTTAAATAATATAAAATTTGATAATTCATCATTTTTAAATAAAGGATTTCTTTATTTAAATAATTTTTTTATCTGTAGTAGACCTCTTAGCTTAGTAGTATTTGAATCGAGACGGAGTTTTGACCAAGTGTCAGAGAAAAATAGCGATTGGATCCATATCAATGGAATCTCATCATCCATACACAACGAATTAGTGTGGTATATTCAAATTTGAATATATGAGAAATAAAAAAATTGTATTTTTATTGAGACTAGTGTAGATCAATGTGCTTGTAGGTATAGGAATGGAAGTGATCCAAGATGGTAAATTTTATGGATAACAAGGATGCAAGTCAATCAGTCGCTACTTAGTTTTGATGATTACAACACTTGAAGTCAAGACAGTGCTGAAGATAACTCAAGTAACTAAAGATGCACAAGATGGTTGATCAATATATCCTCCCTAGAAAAGTAAGACATCTATTTAAAGTCAACTCTGTAGTCCATAGACTATCAAGTAAAGACTCAGGGTTTATGATCGCTGGTGATTTAAACTTTCAATATCTTAGATGATGGTAATTAACATGGAGAAAGAGTCGTGCAAAGAAAGATGTATACCCTTGTGTATACATGGCGTGTCTGGTAGTGTTTGATATTGAAGCTTGTGATCTAAGTATGTTCCTTGATGTTATATTTTAATGAGTGTGATCAACAAAATTTTCATTGAGGATAGTCTAAACACTTATGATTTATGATGATAAATTAACCTCTTAGTAATGTGAGATGATAAGTCTGTAATGAATCTATCTATCTCATGGTTTTAACCAACTATCGTATCCAATAATTTATAGAGAAGAATTTACGACATTGTTTTGTCGTTCACTTAAAAGGGAGAGTTTTTAATTCTAGAATCTTTACCCACCTTTTTGATTATGACAAAAGGGGATAACTATACTCTTACGGAGAGTAGGAAATACTCTCTATTCATGTGAGGGGGTAATTAACCGATCCAAATTTTATCTATTTATTTTGTCTTTTACCACTTCCTTAAGAGATGTATTGTTGTTATTAAATAGGGGGATAATGTGGACCTATGTGCTTAAAGGTATAAGAAAGGAAGTGATACACGATGGTAAAGCTTATGGATAGCAAAGATGCAAGCCAAGCAGTAGCTGCTTAATTTTAATGATGACAACACTAAAAGTCAAGCAACTGCTAAATATAGCTTCTACATTCAAAGGCAAAGGATGATTGATCAATATATCCTCCTAAATCAAGCTATACATTTAAAAAAAAAAATCAATATTGTATTCAAATGACTCTCAAGTGTAGACTTAAGGATTATGATCACTAATGGTTTAAACTCTCAATATCTCAGATGATGGTAATTTACATAGTGATATCTCATGCCTCATTAAAAAGACTCAAGGTTCTTGTGTGATACTAAAATAAAACATAATGATGTCAAGACTTGAAGCTTCGGAGTATGAAAGAGAAGAAGTGTGAAAACTTGCCTGATTGTTTCCGTTTTAGTGATCACTGTATTATAAAGACACAAGGGCAATTCTGGACGTATTATGGCTAAAGCACGCGCGCACACGCACACACAAAAACATTGAGAAGCCCCTCATTTTATAATTAAAATTACAAAAATTGTTTTTGGGGTTTAGCCCGTTGATTAGGAAATTGTTCAATTGATTAAGAAATTTTTTGCAATTGTAAAATCGATTAAATCGTTGGTCTAATTAATTAGTTTATGGATAACCTAATCTATAATCGATTATGACGGTCTCTCTTAAAGATTGATAATGAATATACATCTAAACCATCCATTTTGGTCCATAATAATCTATTATTTATAATGCCTAATTGATCTAGTCATTAATTTGACCCATGGATTGTTTCCAACTATACACCAAGTCCAAACCTATAAATAAAGGGCTTCTATATAATTTTTTATCATCCAGAAAACGTGAAAAATTTCACTTTCCTGTTCTCTCATAACCTCTCTAAATCTTTCACTTTTCTCACATATTTTAGCCATAATTTTTTAGAGTGTCCTTCAGTCTAGTGAGGAATATTATTTTAGGTAAAGGAAAAATTGTAAATTTACCAAGAATATATTTTTTCTTGAGTAAATAATTCATCCTTAGGAAGTTTGTATTTTGGTTGAGAGCTAAACCATTAAAAAGACTTTTTTTGTATTTGGAAGATTAATTTAGTCTTTTGTCTCATGAAGACCAGCTAATAAAAATCTCCACAAAGATTCTTGAGCTCAACCAGGTTAAAACCTATTTCGGTTCGAGATCAACCTAGTGTAAAATCTAACTTGGTTTTTGAGTTCATCCCGGTATAAAATCCAAGTAGGTTTGATATAATCCCAATATAAATCTTGATTTAGTTCATGGTCAACCAATATAAACCTCCAGTTCGGTTCAGATGATGGAAAACTAAAAACTCTGTGTTGGTTCAAGATCATCATGTGCAAAATCTCTGTTTGGTGAGAAGACTAACTACTTCGAGTTGTGTTCACTGTTCGGTTAGAAGTTAGTCTAAAACTTCATTTTTCCTTATAAAGGGGGTTCATGGATATAACCTTCTAAAAGCTCTCAAGTATAGTGGATACTCTTAAGATCAATTAATGGGGACAAGATTAAGTCTTCTTCACTAAACCTGTATAATTCTCTAGTGTCATTTCTCTACCCTTATCTCTTTCATTTTTCAGTAATTTTCTTTACTTTAAACTTCTACTGCATATTTATTCAAACGTTTTATAAAATGTTTTTAAACTCTTATTTATCAAATTATTTTTAATTTTTTTTTCAAGCCTCCACAATTCACCCCTCTCTTAGGTATGGAGTCACTTGTCCAAAAAGTGTCATCAAAGTCTAAATCATGTTTAAAGGCTAATCGTTTATGGAGGAAGATAATTTCCAACAATGTTTTTAGTAAGATGACTTTATTAAACACACAACCAATGATAATGGTGATAATTTTGAAATCCTATAAAATTTTTGCATGAAAATGATGGCTTTAAAATGCGGATATCTAGAAGATACATTATTTAGAAATTATATGATTTTGTCTAACAACAAACAAAAAGATAAGTTAGGTATAGTTGATAAGTGTCAAATTTACGGAAAATGTGTAGGCACTTATTAACTTATTTTACAAGCAATGAATATAACACCTGTTTGGACTTTCCTAGCATGTATTAACTAAAAACAGGTAAAAAAGACGGGAAAAACCACAAATCAACACGTACAGACCAAGTCAGGGAAAAATCCTAGAAAGAAATACTCGTTAGGCCATGATCATAGGCGCGTCTAGCGATCCCATGAGGACAAATGGCATGTCAAGTTTAAAGTACTTCATGGTGAAGCAATGTTGTATGCGCTAAGTGCAGGGACGATGCACTTAGCGAAGCATGGTGGTAAGGGCCATCTATTAGATATCTAGCCTTGCGTAATCTAAAAGAAAGCAGGCTCACTATAGTCGTATGTACGGTGCACCTAACAAAGGCCCTGAATCCACACTTATAAATATAAGCTTCTAGTTTATTACAAAGGGAGTTTAAGTGGAGTGAGTCAGTAAATAATTGAAGTAGATTCACCTTGGTCTACAATAGGAGAATAAGAGAGGGAGCCTGAAGACGAAAGTGTTGCTCAAGTAAATCGACATATAAACTTCTAAGCCCAATTTTACAACGTTACAAGTACATCTACGATGGGTAGGCATAGTTAAAATCTCTTTGTGGGGGTCAGATATAATCATTATATTGAAGTATTAAATAGGTCAATGTATTTTATGTTAGTTTACTCAAGCTTTAAATTTGCTGAATTTTTAATCTAAATGCATATTTTAGATTTTCTACCAAAAACTTGTATTAATGGCATGACTTGACATTTTAAAGATGCTTGTCATTACTAGATCCAAGATCATCATCTATTGGATACTAATGTCAAGACATATGATTAGGTTCAATATCTGTGCATACTCTAGTAGGATCAACATGGAGTATTACTGCTTTATAACTGTTGGAACTGATTTCTTTGTGTTGGTTAATAGACCAAGGTATAAGTTATTATGTAATGCATTGATCTTATAGAATTGAGACCGACAGGAGATACACATGAAAGAAACATGTGGTAATATTAATAGTTGAGTAGATGAGCATATTACTGACCTTTGGTTATGCATGATAACTACGTAATAATGAAATCCAAGTCTAACGAGCATTCATACTTTTAACATTGAAATATCTAATTTACTTTCTATCATTTATTTTCACGCGTCAAAACAAATATAAAACCCTGATCTACTTAACATCTTAAAAACCGTTGAACAGTATTTGAAACTACCTGTCTTTGTGGATATGATAATTATAAAACTGTTTTTTATGCTCAGTAACATATTCTAACCTTCTTAATCCACTTTATCACTTCTTCATGTGTATCAAATTTTTCTGCAGTTGAGAGTGCTTACGTAGTATCTACTCATATATGATTTTTATTGCATATCTATAAAGGGATCTTCATATCTGTGAAACATAAAAAAAAGTCAATTTAAAAAAAAATACATGTACTGGATAATTTAGGTAAGTTATATGGTGAATATAAAGACTACTGAAATACTTATAACCAAGTTACCTGGTAAAGATTATAATACCAAATAACTTTTATGTAAATTATTCGGTGAACATATAACATTATTACCGAAATACTTGGTTGCAAGTTATTCGATAAATTGAAATTATGTACCGGAATAACTTGGGCGAAGTTATACGACACACTGTGGTTAGAGTTGTCAAAACGGACTACCTGGCTCTAAATAGGCCAACCTAAACTGACCTCGGAATTTTTAGGTCTGGGCCAAAAGAACACTTTTACAATATGGAGTCAAAATGTACTACACCGGCTTTGGGCTGCCCAGTTCTACACGGCTTCTGACTACCCTACCCTAAACGAACTGTTTTTTAATTTTTATAATACATTTAAAATACAAATTCCATTATATTAGTTATAAACACAAAAAAATTATATTATTTTAAATATAATACATTTTCTATAAATATTATAATATTTTTTTTGGCTAAATTACACTTTTGGTCCCCTTATTTTAGCCAATTCACAAAATCAATCCCCCTATTTATTTTTTAAACTGTTTTGGTCCCCCATAAAAGTATGCTACGTATTTAAAAAATAGTACACGACAACGTTTTTTTGAATGAAAAATGGACATCGAGGACCAAAACTTTTAAAAAATAAATAGGGGGACTCATTTCATGAGTTAGCCAAAATACGGGGACCAAAACTGTAATTTAGCCTATTTTTTTAAATACAATACATGTCAAAATTGTATGAAATAATACTCAAATATTTTAAAAAAGAGAAACTAATAAAATATGAAAAAACTGTGAAATAAAATACAAAACAATGAAATATTAATTTGATTAAGTTAATGTAAAAAATTTAAAAGAAAAAAATTGAATAGAATAAAGATAAAATTTAGTGAGGTAAGAAAATTCAATGTGTAGTTTTAAAGTGAGTTTTAATTATTATGAAGATAAAATTTTAAAGTCATATATATTCTCACTTTCAATGTGTAGTTTTAAAGTGAGAATATATATGACTTTAATTTTAAGGACCAAATTTTATTATTTATTAGACTTGACGTGTTCGATAATATAAAGTAATCCATTTTGATAGCTATAATTGCGTTCGAGGTGTCTAATGCTCTAATTTTGAAAAACTTAATTATGATAGTAAAAATTGAATAATAAAATTATTTGAAAAGTAAAAGTACTAGAATTGAAATATTTTAAAAATGTAGAGGGTGAGGAAAATAAATATAGGGGTGTAGGATAAAATTTCTTGAAATAATTAATTTGAATTTTCTTGAACAAGAAGGCAAATTCGATGGCCCATAATAAAGCCCATCTTGCTACCATGTGTAAATAACGTGTGTGGGAAGGCTTTGGACTTGGATATATTATTGACGAGAATTTAACTTCCCACAACCCAATTATACCGGGCACCCCCAAAATTATATTTTCTATTATACTCTTGTTTAAAGTTATTAATTTTAAAAAATATATGTTTTTGTCAGAAATTTTGAAAAAATACCGGATTTTAAAAAAATTTAGTGAGTTTTTACCGGAAATTTCAAAAAAATACCGGAATTTTTGAAAAAATTATCAGATTTTTTGAAATTTCCGGTATTTAATTGCAAAAAAAAACTATAATACCATAAATTTGAAATTTTCGGTATGTACCGAAAATTTTAAATTAACTAAAATTTCTGGTATGATGTACCAGAAATTTCAGGTATTTTTTGCAAAAAAAACTATGATACCATTAATTTGAAGTTTCCGGTATGTACCGGAAATTTTAAATTAACAAAAATTTTCGGTATGATGTACCGAAAATTCCCTTATAACTGGAATTTCCGGTATTTTTTGCGAAAAAAAAACTTTGATACCATAAAATTTGAAATTTCTGGTACGAAATTTCAAATTTCTAGTATACTGAAAATTTTGTGTATCTCAACATTTTTGAACAGGGGTAAAATTGGATTAGAAAAATATGGGGGGTGCCAGGTAAAAAAAAAGGGTGAAAAGTTAATTTCTCATTATTGACCAAATTCACTCTAAATAAAGTCATATCTTTTGTTTAAAAAAAATACAATTTCTTTATAGACCCCGTAGCGAAATTCCATAAATATTCCTATATTTCGGAAGTGCATCTTCGAATGTACATTTTTCTGAAAAAACAGTGATTTCACAAACATAAGTAGCAAATACCGATTCACAATATCAACATCACTGCATATCATAACCTTTTCAACCTATTCGCACAGATTAGAACATCCATAGTCATCCAACCAACTGAAACCCATCAATTTGTGGATTCACCTCTTCCTAGATAACTTTTTTGCATTTTTAGATGTTTGCTACCACAAAATTCAAAATTCTTGCTTCTATGTTTGATTTAAACAGTCATTGAGATTTGGGGTTCAATCTCAGATCATTGAATTTAAGGTTGTTGTTTGTTGATTTTGAGAATTTGGAAGGTTGATTCATTGTTTGAAAGAAAAATAAGTCATGGCCATGGAGGTTTTTTTCTTCCAGAAATGCATATCCGAAAACACTAAAAAATAAGTGTTTTCGGAGATGCATCTCCAAAATAATTGAAAATGTGAAAATGAATGATTTCGGATTGCATCTTTGAAATCTAGAGATATTTTCGGAGATGCATCAGCCGAAATCTTCATCCATTGGAGTCTATAAAGAAGTTGTTAAAAAAAATAGACAACATAACATTTCGTGCCTTTATTTTTTGTCTTAACCATAGTTGTCATAGAAAATTGTCTCTAGTAATCTAAAGCTTAATAGGAAAGCAATTAAAATCTAACCGACGAATTTTCCAATTCAACTAGAATTTGATTAAAATTTTTTCGGACAACTTGAATAAAAATTCAATGTTTATTTTAAAAGGTGTCTCCAAGTCGTACTCATCTTTTATGTTGTTTTTGTTTGTTAAGGATTTATTTCCACTCAGGGGCGGAGCCAAAGTCCAGCTAGCGCGGGTTGGCGCCCGGGCTCAACCCCTATTTTCTTTCTACTCTTTCCATTCAATAGTTAATTTTTAGACAAAATCAGAGATAAAATTAGGGGCAAAATTAGTAAAAATAGGGTGTGAAAATTAAAATGGATGAATAATCAATGGTGTAAAATTTCTGCCCAGGCTGTCTAAAATTTCTGACTCCGCCACTGTTTACACTAATGTTTTTGTTCCTTGTAATAATATATTTATACTAAATAATATATAAATTAATTAAATTTAAATTTGTAATTGAAAAATAAAGTAGGATAACACAAAGAAAAACTCCACTTATTATATATACAGAAGAAAAACGCGCAGAAGAAAAACGGAAAGTTGATTTGATACTTGTGTAATTTGAAAACAAACAAAATCAAATTCTTACAAAACGACAATGGGAAACAGATAGATGTAAGATGTATCATCCAATATCCATCCGTGATGAGCGACGTGATTATGAAAAGTGCTTTGAAAAAAGCAAAAGCTACGTTTGTAGTGGAATGGTGTGAAGTGCACGTCCTATATACCCAAAATGCAAACTTATTGGTTGGTCAAAACTCAATACTCACATCTCTATCTACAGCTTGGCTTTCTTTACGGTCCCACCCATGCATGAGCTATCAATATTATATTCTAATCATAGACTAATTCACTATGTACCTCTATAACCTATGCTAATAAAAAGTTTAACATGAAAAATGTTACTGGTATTGAAAGCTAAGAAAATGAGGGTGATGCATATTCTATCTAGATGAAGAAATGTAAGTTTTTTCACATAGCTAAGTGACCTACCAATACCTAACAATGTGATTTCCAAGTAGTTGGTGATGGCTACTTGACTTCGATGTGGCTAGAGTGGGAAAAAAAGGACCAAATTTGTGTTATTTGTACATTGAAGAGAATGTCAATAACACCAGGATTTCATGATTTTGAATATTTTGCATCGTATAGTTTTAGAGTTTAATAGAGATGGAGAGTAGCTTTACACTGTTATCTAATAAAAATATATTATTCTATCATATAATATAAATCAATTAAATTTTTTAATATAATTTGACAGAATACATAATCGTTGTTGACTGACCGTGCATATTTTTTTTATAGTTTTAATGTAATAATTAAGGATTTGGTGTAGTAAAAATAGTTATTATCAACAATAATATTTCTTATTGTGCAATAGTTTAGACACTTACAATAGGATAAATTAAGATTTGAATACTAACCATGAAAAATGTACTCACGTTTAGTATTTGAGGTATCTTGCATTTGTTTAAACATTTTACACAATAGGACAATGTTTTTTTTTTAATAAGCAATTTGGACCTAGCGGATTTCGAACCTAACACCTTGAGAGGAGCACACTCTCAAGACTCAAACAATTCACCGCTAGACCACACACACACGCACACACAATAGGACAATGTTGATAAGACAATACAAAATTTTATTAGTACTCGTAAAATTATGGGAGGACTGATATTATAACACTACATGGGGACACCTAAATTACAACAATACATTATTAAATTCAGTTCATGGGCAATAAATTTAGATTACTTCAATATTGTTATTATGATCAACAAAATGATTAAAATTCATGAAAAGTAATGAAATATACTTAAAAACTTAGAATTTGTTTAAATGAGTTTTAGTTTTTAATTTTTAAAAATTATTTTGCAAATCAATTTAAAAGAAAAAGTTTTGAAGAAATAACAACATGTTTGAATTTTGCATTTAAACAATTTAAAGTTAAACAATATTACAAATTTGTCATTAATAAAAAATATATCGTTTTTCTTATTTTTTTCCCTTCCTCATTTTCAAAATTAAAAATTATAAATAAAAAACAAAAACCTCTAAAACCTATTTTAATTTTTAAAACTCTCAATAAGAGAATACTTTTAAAAAATAGTTTTATAAAATTAAACTACTAAATTAGTTTTCCTATTTTTAAATAAATATTAAAAAAAGTTTTACAAAACCAAATCAAATAGATCCATAATCTTTTTTCTTTAGCTCATCACGAGTCTTCTTTACTACACCACTCGTCTCCTTCAAATCATTAACTTTCTTTAACAATGGTTCAATAAATTGTTTTGCCCAATTTATCACATGCTCATCACCCCAATAAAAAAATTGAAAGATTTTCCTTGCTTGTAGCTGAAATTACAAATATAATCCAAAATTAAAACTTGAAATTTAAGGACGACGAAGTTAATAATGTAAAAATTATTTTAATTTTTTTTAAAATGTACCTTCTACAACCCACATTCATAGAACTTCCTTTCATGATTTTTAGTTCTTCAAGATGTCACCAATGGTGAGTCAAACTCATAATAATATTGCATCTTTCTCCTTTTAGAATGAGAAAGATTGGTTGACTATGACAAGAATTCATAGATGAGATGAACACAGTGGAAAAAGGAGATGAGCACTTGATGACACTTATGTGAATAACAAGATAGGGAGAAGGATATGTTGGAAAAAATAAAGAATACAACAAAAGGAATACAATAGCAACACAAAAGATTAACGTGGAAATTTTAAAACTGAAGAAAAAACTACGACTGTTGTCAAACAAAAATTAGAAATAATTTCTTTAGAAATAATTTTACTAGCAACTTCTTTAAAACTCAAAAATTCCTTTCCATATATCAAAATAGGTTTAATATGCTCATATGAAGATCATAGAGACCATATGAGTCTCAAAACTTTATATTCATTATCAATATTGACACCAACAGTTTCTAATTTAGTAAGAATTCCATTTAGAACACTTACATTATCATATACTTTTGTATGTTCATCCATACACAAGCTATGAAACTAATCCTTCAACACCAACGTATTTCATATACCTTTACCTTGATATAGCCCTTCAAGTTTCTCCCAATATTCTTTGGTTGACGACGTACCAAGAACATTTGCAAGAATTAAAAAAAAGTCAGTCCCTCCGATTCTTTTTATAAGAGACGTTTCACCTTTTTAGATTCATTAAATAATTAATGTATTTGATCTATAATACTGACTAGATATATTAATTATTTAATGAATCTAGAATATAAAATGTCTCTTATAAAAAGGATCGGAGGTAGTATGAAAGCAAACTATACTTTGTTTATGTATTATTCTGACAAAAAAATTCAATCTAATATAGAAAAGCACAGTAATCACTTCTAATGTTGTATGTATGACCCATGTCTTATGCTTGCTTCTTATAGATTGTTATAACTACCTTATGGTTTTGTTTGCGAGTTTGGAGGGGAGGGGAGGGCTTTGAAAAATAGGAAGAATTAAGTGAAAATAATAAAAAGATTTTGGGTACGAGAGTTTTTGAGGGTTTATATAAATTTTCCAAATATCTTTTAGGTTGTGATACTATTTTGAAAATTAAAAATTTTATAATGATAATGACTCTTTTATCATTCTAAAAAGAAAATCATTTTTTTAAAAAATGTCAAATATTTTTTTATATTTTTTTAAAATTTCGTTTTCGGAAGTCTTCCTTTCCCCTTCTCTCCTCTCCAAACTCGCAAACATAACCTAAGTGACTTTAACCCTTTAAACACCCTAAAAAACGGCTATGATATCTATAATTAATTTTCAAAGCTGGAGATTCATATTGATTTCATTTCATAAAAAATTAAATGTTATAAAGTGAAAATGTTGAAATGATAGTATTTCTAACATGCCTCGTTATAGTGTGTGTACAAACATATTATTGATAACCACTATAAAAAGTAAAAACTCTATAACTGAAAGCATCTAAATTTAAATATTTTAAAATATCGAAATTCAGTCATTGACATTGCATGAAATAGTAAACACGTTTATACACACCACAAGAGCACATGGTTACTACAAAAAACCTAAGCATATCACATATTTATTTTATATAAAAATATACCAAAAAAACACTCCATGCAATATTAATTTGTAGAACTAGAATTTATAAAGATGTTTCGTAGAACAATTATTACTGGATAAGAATATTAATTTTTAGAAGTATAATTTTGAAGCGCATGCCGTGGTAGGTAATGTTTTGAAGATGTCTCTCATCATGAATTTGCACCGATTAAAGTATTTTCCAAATGATGATCCTTTTTACTCATTTATTTGCTATTATAAAAACATTTGTTTTGACTATAGCTAACGGCACTTTTCATCACTGTTGACCTGTTTATTAGTGTATGTTTGAAAAGTAACACTTGTTCATGCAAAAATGCTCAACTATGCTACCAATACAATTTGGGGAAGTTTGAAGTAACATTATCATTCAATAAAATCTTAACTAAATGAAGAAATTTGTTTGGGAGATCATTTTCCACATTAAAATATATATTCCATCTTTAATTTTTTTTTAAAAAAATAATTTTTAAATTTATCAGTTAACCAATATATTTAAACTATATTAAATATATCAATTATTAAATAATTAAAAAATTTCTTTTTATAATAAAAATTGAAGAAACTATTTTTTATATTAGTTATGTTAAATATAATCATATAAAGAATGCTAGCCACATATATTTTAACATTTATCTTTTAACTAATTAAAATTTATTTGAATCTCAGTAGTTTATTTTGTTTCATTCGAAGAATGAGAGATAAGTGATGAAACATTACAAGAGAGTTTAAATATGTTACGTTGGATCAGACTTTCAGGGCAGTGGAGATGAAGTAGACCTATAAGGTTTAAATTTCAATGCTTAAGTCAGTGAGTGAATGAGAAGTAGTCTGAGAGTGGAAATGAATTTAATACTTAAATGATGCGATCTAATCTTTATTTAGTATGAACGGTTAAAACCATATGTGTTCGATTCAGTGTTGGTGCGGATTGCTATTCGATTGAATCCAACAATAAGAGATAAGATGGAGGGTGTGATTGTGTGTCATCAGCATAAATGAAAGTCCACTTGTTCCGTGTACCTTCTTCTTCAATGTTTGTTATTTAACTTTCTTTGCGGGTCTTACGAACGACCCATAACAAGTTCTATATAAAATTAACGAGATCAATAAATTTTTAATTAATAAAAGAGAATATCAATTAAAAATAACATAATTTATAATTATAAATATACACCACAAAGATCAATTTTTCATATTTTACATAACAACCGAAAGTTATATTTATAATAACCCAAATCTACTTAACATTAAGAGACTTTGAGTCACTTATTCTAGAGCAAACTAAATCATTAGAGACTAGTTAAATTGACATAGACGTTGCAAAATCAGCCCCAAATTAAAATTGTTAGTTTGCCATATTCTGCTCTATGGACGAGAATATTCAATTAGGAGGTCGACTCAACTTTATAGAAGAAAATTGCGCCAACTTCAAATTATACCACAATTTTAGGATAGAGATTACACAAAGATCCAGAAGAACAAGAGAGTAAATGATGATAACAATGTAACATGTATAGCTGTCAAAACGGGCTACCCGGCCCTAAACGGGCCTCGGGCTTTTTCGGGCCGGGCCCAAAAAACCCATTTTTATATGGGCTCCATTTTTACTACCCAGGCCCAACGCTGTTCGGGCCTCGGGTTTTTTCGGGCTGGGCCCAAAAAGCCCATTTCCAAAAAATATATTAAATATTCTCTTTAATTTAAAAAAAATATTATATTAAGCTTAATTTTTAAAAAAATATTAAAATTTGTTTTTATATTTTGCTATTATAAAATATATTTTAAAGAAATACAAAAATTTGAATTTTTTAATTAGTATTAAATATTAAAATTTATTAATTAAATATTAAATTTTACTATTTATCGGGCCCATGGGCTACCCGGAGCCCATACGGGCTGGCCCATTTAGGGCCGGGCTCAAAAAGGCCCGAAATAAAATGGGCTCAAAAAATTAGGCCCAAGCCCTAATATTTTTCGGGCCCCGCGGGCCGGCCCATGGACTTCGGCCCATTTTGACGGCTCTAGTAACATGTATAATCGTCAAGTTAATGAAAGCTAGATTTAAGTGTATTTATAAATGTAGAGTTACAAGTAAGATAGTGGACCTTCCTTGCAAGTACATCTTTAAAAAAAAATTTAAAGAAAACTTTTTTACCATAGAAGTTTCTTTCATCTATTTTTCATATAACATTATCGTCAACACAACATATTATAAGTATATGATATCATTCTCTTTATTTCTTTCTCTACCAAGTTGTAAGTAAGTATAAGTAAAATAAATATCCAAACTTTATTTTCCAAAAATAAATAAAATAAGCATTGATGATATTATAAGATAGCGCAGCAAGAAGCAACGTTGGTAGCGCAGTACTGTGCAGTCCACAGTTAACGTATCTGGCGGCAATACCATCCCAAGTTCCCAACAACACAAATCGTTGCTTTGCTTATCATACAAATTACCTTTTTTGTCCCTCTCATTCTAACAAACTGAAAAATCACAAAACAACAACCCAACACCAACAACATAACAAACAACCATCTTCATTTCACTACTCTCCAGTGGCAATCTCGTAAAAATGGACAAAAAGCAAGGCTTCTTTTCCTCCCTCAAACACGAAGTAGTTAGAGGACTCTCCCCGGCCAAAACTCCGGCCAGAAGTGTTTCTCCGATGTCGGGGCTTCTCCGGCGGAGGAGAAAGCATCAAGGTCCGCCGCCGCCGGAGATGTTCGTGACGAGATCGGGGAGTTTGAGACCGGTCGAAGCGTTGTCGCCGTTGAAGGAAGGTCCTGACGGAACCGACGGTGAGGATGGTAACAGAGGGGAAGGAAAATGGGGGCATTGGATGAAAGGACAGTTGGCTAGAGCACCTTCTGTTTCATCGTCTTCTTCTTCTTCGTCTTCTTCGGGTTTAGCATGCAAGAAATCCGATCTGAGATTGCTTCTTGGTGTGCTGGGTGCTCCTCTTGCTCCTGTTCATGTTTGCACCACTGATCCTTTTCCTCATCTCAGTATCAAGGATATTCCCATTGTTAGTTTTTTTCTCTCTTTATCACTCTTTGATTATTTCACTGTTCTGTTTTTGATTATGTTCATATCATAGCTTGTTTATTAATTTGTTTCATTTTGATTGGTAGCTGGAAAATTGAAGGGGTTTTGAGTAATTTGCTAAGATTAGATGAAGTAGCTTAAATGCAATTGAAAGATCTGTGCAGAAAAAGTGTTTTGTTTGGGTGTACAATGTATGTTACATGGTTGGTGGTTTTGTGCTACTTTGATATTATGTAGTCTATTTCGGCCAAATCGAAATCTCGGTTGTTGGATTGAAATCCAACTGCAGGGACCGAGATTAGGCTGGAAGATAGTTCTAAGCTTTCATGATCTGTTTTTGTGATGTTTGGAAAATGTAGGCTTTGTTTGGATAATCAGCTTTGTTAAGCTCTTACAGCATAAGAGCTTATCATATAAATGCTTATGCATAATCTAATTATGTAGCAAAATACATATAAGCTATAAGCTGTTTTTAGAAAGTATCCTAGAGAGTTTAAGAAAATAAGCTGAAAATAGGTTATGGACATGTTAGAACATAAGTTGATTCTAGAAATTCTCCCAAACAGTCTCTCCAGTGCTTATGTGAATAAATAAACTCAAATAAGCCCTTAATGTGTTCTGATGTGCGCTAGAGAGGTAGAACTTGGGGACTGAGGAAGGAAAAAGGAATGTTGGGATTTGTGTTGGTTACTTTTGATCTTATAATGGTTTCTCTTTTTCTACAAAGTATTGCAATGTAATGTTGTGGTGGTGTTATTTGGTGTTGTTGCAGGAAACTTCTTCTGCTCAGTACATACTGCAGCAGTACATTGCTGCTTCGGGTGGTTTGAAGCTTCAAAATTCCATTAACAATGCTTATGCCATGGGAAAAGTGAGGATGATAGCCTCTGAGTTCGAGACTGCTAAGAAAGTGACGCGTAGCCGTAATTCCTCCAAAGCTGCAGAGTCTGGTGGATTTGTTTTGTGGCAGATGAATCCAGATATGTGGTATGTAGAGCTTGCTCTTGGTGGCAGCAAGGTTCATGCTGGTTGTAACGGGAAGCTTGTGTGGCGTCACACGCCATGGCTTGGTGCACATGCTGCAAAAGGGCCGGTGAGGCCACTTCGACGCGCGCTTCAGGTGAATTTCTCTGCCGTTATCTTATCCCCTACCTTTACATATGTGGCTATTATTGAATTGTAACTTAGACTTTTTTGTTTCTACCTATAGGGTCTTGACCCAAGAACAACTGCTAGCATGTTTATCAATGCAAGATGCATTGGAGAAAAGAAGATAAACGAAGAGGATTGTTTCATCCTCAAGCTTTGTGCAGATCCATCGACATTAAAAGCGAGGAGCGAAGGTCCAGCAGAGATCATAAGGCATGTTTTATTCGGATACTTTAGTCAAAAAACAGGACTTCTTGTTCACTTGGAAGATTCCCATTTGACCCGCATTCAAAACAATGGAGGCGATGCAGTTTATTGGGAGACCACAATTAATTCGTTTCTCGACGACTACAGGCCTGTTGAAGGAATCATGATTGCACACTCGGGTCGATCTGTAGTGACACTTTTCAGGTTTGGGGAAACAGCAATGAGCCATACTAAGACCAAGATGGAGGAAGCATGGACAATCGAAGAGGTTGCGTTCAATGTCCCTGGCCTTTCTATAGATTGTTTCATTCCTCCATCGGAGCTACGGTTTGCTTCTGTTAGTGAAGCTTCTGAGCTTCCTCAAGGTCAGAGGATGAAGAGTAAGACCGCCGCGGCTGCTGCAGCTGCATACCACGCCAAAGTTGCTCAGTTCCAAAAATCACACGAAAGCGATACAAATAACATTAACTGGACAGTGGACGTTTAGCAAAGACGAAGTTTTTGAATTAGCCTAATTGTTGTAGCTTTAAGGGTCCATTTGGTTTGTTAGATGATAAATTACTGCAGGTAAAATGGTAAAGATCGCGGCGGGGATCATCAAATTTGTAAATAGAACTGATCAGTTACAAATTCTGAGAAGTGATTTCTATTGCTCTAGGCTTTTAGTGGATAATTATGCTTATGTACATCAAGGACTATTTTTTCCACTTACTTACCTATAGTGTGAAGTTGAGAATCTGCTGATTGTTTTATAAGGTAAAATTCCTGTAGGTGTTTCTTAATTTCTTAAGTGAAAGCTATATTTTGTTGCTGAAAATTTTGGCTTAGAATTTCAAGGAAAATTCTCCATCATTGAGAAAACTATTCAAATTTAAATATATGAGCTCATGAGATTTGTTCTCTGTGGATGGCATTTTTTTCCTCATGCCGTTGGATATAATAATTAGTCTCTGTCCCTTATGTCCCATGTGCACTGCTAACACCGAAATATGAATCATGAGTGCCTTAGAACATGCTTGAGATGCTCAATCTTTTAGATTTTTATGCTTTTTAATCTTCCTTTTTTACACTCAATCTTTTAGATTTTTATGCTTTTTGATATTCTTTTTTTACACTAAATCTTGTAGATTTTTATGCATTTTATAAGCACACTCGTGTTTAGTAAACACATACTTCTAAATACACGTGATAACATATTTATCCCTAGAAGATCATGAAGTGCAACTATTGAGGCTGTTTTTAGTAATTTAATTAGTTATTTCAAAGATTTATTTACAAGTTATTTTAGAGAGTTTGTCATAATAGTTTATTTATTTTGACAAAAACCTATCTTTATCAACCTTCAGCACCGTAGCAATGTTTTGGTCCTTTAAAGTCATATTAACTAGTTGGGAAATCAACATCTATCTATAGGGAATTCCAACCTTTTTTGTGAGCAATATCAATGGTAAACTTCATTACAATAAGCTCCACATGCAGAGCATTGATGATGAAACTTCTTTGCTTATTGGAGCATTAAGAAAATGAAACTTAATTCTAAATTATTTGAAAATTTGAAAGAAATGAAGACGAACTTTGCATGATTGTAGTTAGATAAACATGAGCACTTGTCTATTAATGATAAATTGAATGGAAAAAAATTATCTAATTGACTCTTACATGACTTCCGTACAACTAAAGAGTGTCACTAATTAATAATATTATACTTGGAACAAATTCTAAATCTGAGTATGTTAGGTATGGATGATTGGCTTAATAGCTTTTACAAGTAGGTAGATTGTTTCAAATAATAAGTGAGTAAAGAGGTGAAATTCCACATTGATTAGAAATGTGAAGACTTAAACATTTATAAATATGTATAAATATGTATATAGTGTGTCTCTTATAAAAATGTATTGCTCTTACAAGAAAATGTTCCCCGGTTCTAACATTTTTTGTGAGCAATTTAATGGTCAATTTCACTCTAATACTAATAAGCTCAACATGCAGAGTGGTCGTAGTGCCCCTATTGTGAGCAAGGTTTCTCAAAATAAGGGCAAAAGTATCTTTAAAGATGATTTCATATGCATTTGGGCTGCGACATCCAATAACAACCTCATGAGAATTTATTCCCACAATCTTCCAATTACACCGGACACCCCACATATTTCTATAGTACTTATGTTGCCTTTGTGTAAATTTATAAAAAAACACCGACAAAATATCCGGTAAACGAAATTAAAAAATCGGTACATAACAAAAAAATTCTATAGTGTATATGAAAAATCCGATGTACTCAATTTTTAAACAAATCCTATATGTTAAGGAAATTATCGAGTTTTTAAAAGTTCCTATGTTTATCAGATTTTTTGTTTAAAATAAAAAATCTGGTAGTTTTCCTAGTACCCGAATTTTGGAAACATCCGGAACTTACCAAATTTTTCGTCCATGAATGAGAAATCTAATAGTTTTAAGAGAGTGAAAATTGAAAGATTGAGATTTTGCCGACGATTTTGTACAGTTGTGATTGCACTGACCATTTTATGTGGTCCAAAATGAATCTAAAGTTGTACAAATAAGGGTCATGTGTTGTTAAGAAAAACATCTTAAAATGCCTCAATTTTGTTTAAGGTAGAAATGTGCTTCAACGGGATGAAATCTCATGTATAGTTTCGGCTCTCGGAGGGCACCACATGTCTCTTCGTTCTAAGATCTAAGTTGAATGATATGTTTCCCGACTCCTAGAACAGAAAGGTGAATAAGATCGAGTTGCGTGCATACTGGATTGATACTAATGGAAAGGTGAAATACAACCTTATTGAGTTGAAGAATGATGAAGATTTGAAAGTTATATAGAGAATATTTTACCATAGGCTAACAAAGGGACCGATTGAGGTTGATGCGATAATTTCTAGATGTGTTAACGATATAATCAGGATGTTGAAACATACAAAATCATCTAGTAGTGTCTAGGTGTTGTTTTTTATTATTGTTTTGTTAAGTTATGTAATTGTCTGTCTAAGTTATGTAATTGTTTGTCAAATGTAACGTTATGTTCATCATGCATGAATGAAAGTGCCAAAATGTTATCTAATAAATAGTGTTATACAAAAGTTTGAGTAATACAACACATAATATACAAATAATACAAATGACAATACGATCTAAATAGGTCCTCCACGTGTTATACGTGTTGCATGCGATGCCAGAGTATAAACCTCGCCATCTAGGTTCACCAAACCCTTGAAGTTATCCATAATGACTGCTATTATCTGCAGGCGTTGAGCATCATCTACACCATGTGGAGGCGATGAAGGCGGCAACACATCATCAGAAGGTACCCCAACATCAACATGTAAGGATCCAACATGTGAAGATTCAACATGAAAGGGTCCAACATTATCTCCATATTGTCTTGGTGGGATGATGTGAGGGTGTGATATAGTAAGATGCAACTACAAGTACCCAATCCATACACTCTGCAGGGAACCAAACATCAATTGCACGATCTCTAATGGAACGTGTAGAAATCAAAATGTTTCTCCTTCTGTCTCATAAAAAGTGTTTCTTTTGCATTTTTTCTCTGTCTCAAAATAACTGTCTCTTTACATTACCAATGCAACATTTATTATTATTTTTCCACTACTATACCCCTATCTATTACCCTTTACTTTATTCAACTACTCTACTAACTACAAATAATAAGGGTATTATAGTAAATGATATTAATTTTATCATTAAAACCAACACATCTAATCATTTTCTTAAGAACTGCGCATTGCTCAAATATGACACTTTTTATGAGACGAAGGGAGTACCACGAAACCAACTATCAATGCCTTTAGATGGAATAACAGGGACTGACCGTGGGATGTTCTAGACATATTCAAACTTGAGCAAACACCTCTCAGGTAAATGTCTAGGCGCTAACGCCTCCCATCGTGGATAACCAAAAAATTGAAGTGTCATCGAACTCCTGATGCCCTCTACGGTCTGTGTAGGGTGTCTAAATAACACCGTCTACAATCAGCACATCAATCCTCCTCCTATACTCCCTAATACCTCTCGAGTGTGCATGTCTATCCCTCCATCTCTTGGCCCATGCGGACTCAGTAGTGGTAGGAATAACCCGCCTATCATAAATGAACGAGAAATGCTCGTATATCCAACATTGCATGATAACAAAGACTCAAATAACCAGAAAATGTTATAAAAGAACTAACATAATAAGAAATAATATTTTGGTTATACCTGAAATAGACTCATATAACCGACAAGCTGCATGGTCTAAAAAATAGTCATCTCTCCAAGCGCAACAAATAGAACTACCAATGCAGCACACCCCCATGCCCAGCTGGAATGCTCAATACGAGTAAACAACCACATGTACTTTACATCGATATATACATGATATTTATCCGCTAGGATAGTACATCCTACAAGATGTAGCATGTATACCCTAGCAGTTTCCTCATACATACCCTAATGCACTAAATCATCATACCTATCCTACAGCTAAGATAGGCGAAAATGGGCTCCCCTCATATACTTAAACTCCTCAATCACCTGCTCCTCAATAATCCCCAAGTGTTGTGCATCAATCATACATGCAACCTCTTAGCTAATGATAGAAGCGGTGAAGAAACTACCTGCCAGGAGAATATCGAACAAAGAGGAGACATCAACCAATGTAATCGCCATCTCACCAAATGAAAGATGCAAGAAATATGTATCTTTGTGCCATCCTTTAACAAAGGCTATCAATAGCTGACCTTCGAGCATGGTTAGAGAATAGTTCACCAGAGGAAGGAGACCACAATCCTCAATAATCACCTTCACCTCCTCTAATATCTCGAGATATGAGAACTTCTTCAATTTCGATTCATGGGTGGGCACCTTCACCGAAATTCGATCTTGTAAGAAACAAAGTAAAAAGAATCAGTTAATTGAAAAGTATCAATAATAAATAAAGTCATAACATTGGCATATCATATACATATCTTTCCCTACCATAATTTGAATGCCACATGATCCACATATCCAACGAGTACATAACATATTGCTCTTTCGAAGCCGGAGCAATGAACTTTGTGTCAACATGAGGAATAACCTATATATCGTCTGTAGCAGGCGCCTCAGTAGCCGTATCCGTAGCAGGCACCTCAATAGGCGTTTCTAGAGTAACCTTTATAGTAGTATGATTCTTTGCCCCAGAAGGATGAAGCACATCTATCGTCTCTGAAGGACGAGACACCTGTGTCGTCTTTGAAGGATGAGACACCTCTGCCGATTCTAAAGGAAATGGCACCTATGTCTCTGCCACCATCTGTACGTCATCTTGAACCACTACCTGAACATCAACTGACTCATCCTCATCATCTCTCGTCCATCCAAAAGAAGATCTAGATCCTCTACATCGGTAGTGCGGGGTGCACGAAATGGAAATTGATCAGCCAGTCGCCTCTCACGAGAACCGATCGCGGCTATTCTTGGCATCCGAAGATGTGAGTCCTCTATGTTACCTCACGTTTCTTGAGCCCTCGCAGTAACAAGCATATCACATTGTTAAGCAACAATCGTGCCATTTAATCCCGTAGTGTTCATTGAAAAATAAAACAAAAGTATTTAACCTACAACACTTTTTTAAAAATCTGGTAGCACAATGCATGTTTTTGCACTTTTAAAAAAATTCAGAAAATTGTATGCATTTTTCCGGATATCCTAAAAAATCTAGTAGAAAATATGCATTTTTATCGATTATTTCAAAAAATCCGATAAAAATGTATAGGTTCTACCGGATATTTCAAAAAGTACGGTAAAAATGCATGTAAAATATGTGATTTTACCGGATATTTTGATAAGTGCGGTAAAAAAGCATGAAAAATTTGATATTAATGTAAAAATATGGTAAAAATGCATACTTACAACTCATAAAGTGGAAATATCCAGTAGTCTACTTGAAATATCAAAAAATTGCATGAAGTTTTGAAAAATTTAAAATTACATAAGAGTGTGTTTGGATGAGGTAATTGAAAATTTTAAAGGAATTTTAAATTCTAAGCATTTCAAATGATTCTATTGAAATCTATTCATTTTAAAATTATTTTGTTTGGATGGAGTATTAAGATAATTCATTGTTAGATTTTTGGGGTCATTTTTTATCAAATTTAAAATTTTTAGACCAAATTAAAAAATTGAAAAATAGGGACCAATTTGCAAATTTTAAAATTTTGAAGGACCAAATTGTAAATTTTAAAAATTATTAAGGACCAATTTGCAATTTTTTGAACATTTTTTAGGTCAATTTTATAATTTTGGAAAATATGAAGACCATTTTGTAAAATTTGAAGAAATAATAATAACAAATACATTTTATAGAGTAGGAGAGGAATTTTAAATTCTTTGGTTTTTGGTGTCATTTCAAAATGACTAAATTTAACTTAAGATAAAATATAAATTTTCATCATTTTAACAATTCTTCATTTTTGTATCCAAATAATAAATTTTGTATAAATCATTTTAAATTCCTTCAAAACAGTACATTATCTCATTAAAATGCTTCATCCAAATACACTCTAATATTTTTGAGAAAGATTTTTTTAAAATTGTACATGGTTAAAATGGTTATCGCAGGATGCAGGGGGTGTTTGTCAAATAAAATGAGAATTTCTTTTATGACCTCCCAACCTTCTTGGTCACCCCTGGCGAAAATTCCAAAATACCCTTAAACTTCGGAAATGCATTTCCGAAGTCATGTTTTTTCAAAAATTTTCCAAAATTCAGAAATGCACTTCCGAAAACATCAAATGGGGTATCCAAAAACACCCCTTTTTAGAGTTTCAGAAGTATACTTCCGAAAAAGCTCTTGCTTTTCCCTCATTAAACACTCGCATGGTGTCTGTGCTCCAGTTTCCTTTAACTAATGTTTGTGCCCATTTAATCTTTTTAGTATCTCTCTCAAGCCAGTGAAAAAATTATTGAATGTAGTATTACAGTAGTTGATAATAAGTATTAAAGATGATGTACCCTTTTTCTTCTTGTTTTGTTTGTTGTTTTCATTAGTTCTGTATTTATTTTTTTCCTCTGCAACAGACAGTTTCTCATAGCAACCGGTGAAAAAGAATTCTATTAAGAAACTTTTTGGACATGGAAGCATATATAGTCCCCTTTTTACTTTATGAAAAAATAATTTAGGAAAGGTATTTCATAGTAAGGTTTAGGTTTGGTGTGGAAGAGGGGTTTGTTATTTTTTTCTTCGGAAGTATACTTCCGAAATCCCTAAAAATGTGTGTTTTTGGAAATGTATCTCCAAAAACACCCCTCATTTGATGTTTTCGGAAGTGCATTTTCGAATTCTGAGAAAATTTTGAAAAAAAATTATTTCGAAAATGCATTTCTGAAGTAGGAGTATTTTTGATTTTTCGCGGGAGGTGACCCCATAGGAAGATAAATAAAGAAATTCTCAATAAAATCTCCAACCTCATCTGTGATATATTTGACCCATTAATTTTTAAGGGATACTAGAAGAATTCCTTGACCTTTAATGCACAAGATAATAAAACTTAATAATGAAATGTTTGAGAATTTAATTTTTTTAATAGAAGAAGTGACAAAGGACTTTGTATGTTTGTTAATTTGATAAGTGTTCATCCAATTAATGACAAATTGAATGGAAAAAAACAATCTAATTGAATCTAAACCCATTTTTGTAAAACTAAAGAATACAACTATTCTGTACTGGAATAAGAGTTAATCGGTACACGAGGATTCGGAGTTTTGTTGCGATGATTTTGAGCGAAGTTTAATATGTGATGTTGTAATCATCAAAACTATCATGATCATATAAAAGTTGTAGATAATTGTACCTAGAAGCACATAGTCCACATATTTGTTCCAACACATTAAATTGATGGTATTGTGAAAAATAAACCTAAAGATAAACAAAAGGTGCAATGTAATTTGAAAGCTAAAATCATCACCACTACAACTTGAGGTATTGATGGATTTTTCTGTGTTTCGCATTGTAACTTTGCAAAAGAAATGTGAGACACCCTTCAAATTATTTAAGAAGGTACAACTGAGATTAAAATGGTTAAGATGAATACATTGACAATGAGTGTGAACTGTTTAGAATAAAGCCTAAAAAAAGGCCTCATGGTAGTGAGTCGAACCTGTATAAAATCTTAAAAACCTATTCATGGAGACTAGACGTATGCCTTGTGGCTTTGAACTGATTCATGATAAAATCTCGTGTGTGCTTCTGTGATGTCTCATCTATTTATTTTTATGTCTTTGTTTACTTGTGTTATTCTCCATCATCTATTTATTTTCTTAAAATCAAACTTAAAACTCATTTATTTTTTAAAATCTGTCAAAAAAAAATTATATCACAATTCACTCCCACCCTACTCTCTTTGTGTTCCAAGTCATTGGAATAACAAATCATACACCATATACCTTTGTCATAACACTTTGCTAAAAAGGTTCATCACCTTGAGTAGCAAGAAAATTAATTAAGATGTAATATACTAAGTATTTCAAATTTAAATTCTCTTCTATAATTTCCTCTCTTAACTCTCTACGAGTGTCTTAATTTCACAACCTCCATTGTAAAATGATAAATGATTTTATAACAAGAAGGAAGATGATTTAAAATGCATTAAAAAAAATAGCATTTTTACTATTCTTGTTTACAAAATTGGGCCTATATAGAGAAAGGCATAAAATTATAAAACAATCAACTAATTTTAAAGTTTTAGAAGTCAAATTAATACAAAAGCTGGTCTTTGGAGGAAGATATATTAAGTGTTCAAAGGAAATTTCGCACAGCTTTGTTAGGAAATTTCGCAGAGCTTTGTTAGGAAATTTCCCATATATAAATAATTAGCTGATAATTTTTTTGAACAGTTTTAAATTGTTCTATTATTTTAATAATTTATCACTATATAAAAAAAAAAATATAGTCAAAGAAGACATCGAAACACATGAAAAATCTCAGTCTGGAATCAATGAATTTGTCTTATACATATGGTGTGTGAGAGTATGTTAATCAATTATTCATATATTCTTTTAAAGAAAGATTAAAATGGCCTTGACATCACATGGTAAGCTTTCCAAACTAGGTAAAACAATAGTAACAAATGCCATGTTGTGTATTGATAAAAGAAATATATATGTCCTAGTTGGATATACACGGTCTTTTAATAAAGGATTAAATATATTTTTGATCTTTATAAAATATCAAAATTTGTTTTTGTTCCATAAAAACAAATGACATGTTTTGGTCTCTACAAAATTATTATGCATATAGTTTTAGTTTATACTGTTAAACCAATATGTATTTTTGAATGATTGTTTTATAGACATGTTTAGAAGTTTTTAAAAAAAATTTTGAAAAAAAAATGAACTTAAAACTTAATTTCTAAATCGAGATTTTCATTACTTTTATCCTTATCTTTTGAAATTTGAAAAATTCATATTTAATTCTACTCATTTTAAAAAATTCTAAAATTTGGTAAATAAATATTTTATAGTATTCTAAACATATATAAAAATAATTATTTAAAAATTTAAAAATTAAAAGATCATTAAACAATTTTTAAAATTTTAGAAAATAGCATAGACTAAAACTTTAGAAGGACCATTTATTGAAGGAAAATTTTTTAGGGACTAAAATTAAATATTAACTTATTTATAGGAAAAAAAACATATTTAACTCTTTAATAATTAATGAACCTATATTATGGGCACATCAACAGGTTATTCAACCAAACCCATGAGTGATGAGTCCATGACTCATTCTTAATATTGGTCAAAGTCTGTTCTTCACCCCTTCTCCTTCGAAAATGATCTTGTTTCTCAAAGACCGAATTGTCCATGTTGTTGCCAATCATATTAAACTACTATTCTTTTTTTTTTTTTTCTTTAAACTTCATTAACTTAGTGAATTAATTAAAGTGTAGCACTATATATGATGCTTGAATGATTTCGACTCCATCCATGAATAGATGTCATACCACGTTTTCTATGAGAAATGACACATGGAAGCTAAATAATGTTGGTGCATAAGGTTAAAGATGAAGATGGAAGAGAGAGAAGAGAGAAAACGTAATAAACTCTCAATGGTGAAAATTCGATTATGATTTTACTAAAACAAACTTGTTTAAATACACAAAAATCAAAATGTCACAAAAGTAAATTATGTCACGTAAGCAAAACTAATTATGCTAGTAAAACTCAGAACAAGGTTTTGAACATGCAACTTCTTAGCTACCATGAGAAAGGTGTGATTACAGTCAACATCAGAAAGGTGTGTTTATAACATCTACATTATCACCCTCAACATCAGAATCCAACTTCTGATTTGTCTCAGCAGGTGTGATTACAGTCTTGCAATTTGTTAGCTCATATCTCTTCAGAAGTTCAAATTCATACTTCACCTAATGCAAAATTATACCCTTCTCAGAGTACATAATCTCTATCCCTAGAAAATATACCATATTTTTCAGATCAGTCATCGTAAACTCATTCATCAGCACCTTCTTTAACTTGACTATCTCATATGAACAACTCCATGTTAGCAATATGTGATCAACATAGAGACACACCACAATCATATTGCCTTCAAAAGTATGTTGAATATAAACCCTTATTCCATCTCACATTTTCTAAATCCTTGAAGTTTGAAAAATGAATCAATTTTCCGATTCTAGACTCTAGGAGCTTGTTTGAGTCCATATAATGCTTTAAGTAACATGTACACCATTCCTTTGTGACACATAAATTTCCTCTTGTAAAAGACCATTCAGAAATGCAGATTTCACATCTAATAGCATTAGAGGCCAATTCCTATTTACAATTATATCAATCATCAATCTGATTGTTTCATGTCTAGCTATAGGAGCAAACACTTCATAGTAGTCTAAACCAGATTTTTTATAGAAATACTCTAGAAACTAACCTTGCTTTGTGTTTACCAATTGATCCATTTGTCTCTTTATCTTGAAAACTCATTTGACACTGATGGATTTCTTCTCCTTTGGAAGCTCTGTCAACTTCCAAGTCTTGTTTCTTTCTATAGCCTCAAGGTCTTTTTTCATGGCCTTTAGCCATACCTTCTTCTTGAGAGCTTCTTCAATACTAACTAGTTTAGAGTCTACTAACAAGGCACATTGAATGACTTCTCCTTTAGAGTATATATAAGTATCTTGCGACATGTTAATTTTTGCAAATCTTCTTGGTATTTGTTTGATTCTTTGTGGCCTCTAAACTTGTTCAGAATCTTCTTCAAATTCTGGAACAATATAAGATGCTGGACCACCTTCAAAAGTTTGACCACCTTCATAAGTTCCACCTTCAGTTCTGAGAACTTTCAATTTCATACTGTCGCACGCTCGCGAAAAATGAACAGAGTCGCCACCAATATATTTATCCCATAAGGGAAAGGAATATCAGAAAACCTAACAAAGGAAGGAACAGGGTCTTGCGACCAGAGAATCAAGGTACGGGAGTCGGTTACGCGAGGGGAAGGTACTAGCACCCCTCGCGCCCATCGTACTCGATGGTATCCACCTATGTTTGTTTCTATCTAAAGGGTGTGTACTATGTCTATGTCTATATATGAATGAATGCAAAAGAAATACGGGGAAAAGAAGGAATTATTTACAAATGTGCTCGTTCAAGCCCCGCGACTTGATGCCTACGTATCCTTTTCAGGAATCAGAGCGCCGTAGTTCGGCTAAAGATTTTCTGTTTGTTTTTGTGTTTTTTAGTTGGGCGGAGTTAACGCTCACGCTCTTGCATAAGGGATCGACCTAGGATGCAATGGAGCGGAGATAACGGTGCCCTTAGGTGCCAAGCAGGCGAAAGAAAAAGAAATGATTGGTTTGTGTCTTTTAGGGTAATTCCATGATGACGAGAACCTACTACAAGGTCTCGCATCACTTCCTCACTTTTGTTTTAAGTCTGAACATTTATTAGGTATTTTGAAGTGTTTTTGGTTGGTGTTTTTTAAGGGGATTTTATTCAAGTATTTATTAATGTTTTATGGTTGTAAAAGAAAAAAGAATGCAAAAAGGGGGAGACTAGCCTATTTTCTATATTCTATGTTGTTCTAATTCTACAAGAAAATAAGGGAGGAAAAAGCAATTAAATGGAAAAGACAATACTAAGGATCAAGGGCATTTTAGACATTTCACATATATGGAAAATATTCACAAAGAAAGAAAGAATTAAATCTAAACTATTTGTGAAAATATATTCATGAACTATCTCATTTTTATTTCATGCAAGAGATACTAATTTGAAATATGTAAAAAGTCTATTAAATTCTAAAAAAACAATTAAAGTCTAGAGAGTAAAAAAAAACTAACAATCTAATTAGTGGAAAATCTTTTTTGTTGTTTTTTATTTAAGAAGAAACAATTAATAAATTGCAAAGAAAAAGATAAAGGAGAAAATTATTTTTATTTGTTTTTAATAAAAGATTTCTAATGTCGGACAAAATATGCATAAACTTGCTACATGATATGCAAAGAGGTTTGTGAGATTTACCTATGGGAGAATCTTGGATTGAGTTGGAGAGAGAGAGAGAGAGAGAGAGAGAGAGAGAGAGAGAGAGAGAGAGGGAGAGAGGGAGAGAGAGGAGAGAGAGAGAGAGAGGGAGAGAGGAGAGAGAGAGGAGAGAGAGAGAGAGGAGAGAGAGAGAGGAGAGAGAGAGAGAGAGGTATAGTGATATAGTGAAGAGTGGAGGTGAGAAATGGTTGATGTATGAGTTTCTATTTATATTGCCAACCATTAGTTTGTGATTCTCAATCCTTGAATGTGGGACTTGGAATAGTTTGCAATACCTCTTTCTCATTTTTCCAATGTGGGACTTGTAGCACAACTTTTTCATCTTTCCAATGTGGGACTTTAATGTGTGTGTAGTGCAATTGTGTGTTGTTTTTTTTTTTTTCATGCTGTGGTGCTTACTTTGGACACTTATATCTCAAGCCATGGGTTGTTAAATGATGCAAGAATGGTGTCATATCAAAGAGGGCATGGGATAGAACAAGATTGGTGTTGAAAATATCTCAAAATAAAGCCTAAAAGTATGAGAAAAATGGCCTTGAATTCATGCGAATACCACTGCACACGCCCAGCAGCTTGCTGTCACATGCGTATGGCCAGAACGTGACTCTGCGAGGGTGGTACTTTGAGCCTCTCTATCTCGATCAATACATGTCCAAAATCAGTGATACTGGTCTCATTGGATAGAGGACATGGCAAGGAATAGCTTAGAACTGGGCTTGTTTAAGATAGAGACTTGTGGAGGAAGAAATAGGCTTTGACATTTGGTCCACCATGTGTTTGCTGAAATGCGTTGCGTGCCCAGAATTCTGTGTCATGGCTGCCTGCAGAATTTGGTCAGGGTTGGGGCACCACTTTGAAGACTTGTATCTCACTCAATATTTGTCCAATTGTACCCATTCTTGTTTCAATGGATAGAGGAGATGGCAAGGAAGAGAATGATACCAAGTTTGCGTTCATATCACTTCTGTACAGCTCTAAAAATGACTGGAGATTTGGCATGCCATGTGTTTGTGAAAATGCCAGATCATGACCTGACTGGTGACCTGGAATGTGACTTGATTCAAATGAGTTTCCAGCAACTTCACACCACTCTAACTCTTTATACAAGCTTCAAATGAAAAAGTGTCCAACTACAAAGTTGTTCTCCTCCATGAGAGGAACAACTTTGATGTTAGAAACTTTTCCGGAAAATGTCGTTTGCCACGTGTAATCTGGTGCTGAAGTGGACTGCTCAACAAGATTTAAGACATCAAAATTTTTTCTAAGTGTTGGAATGTCCTTTTTTCTATTTTTCCCAACTTTTTGCCGAACTCCCGATTTTATCCGTTCTTCGACTTTTCTTGATTAATTTTCCACCAAAAGTCAATATTTGAATAATTTTCCCGATTTTGACCCAAAAGTCAACTGTTCTGATTTTTCCGACTATTGATGAAATTCCCGATTAAATCTCTTCCACTCACATCCAGTCAAACAAACACGTCCACACAGTCATTATGAGAAGTTTTCCACACATAGAAGCCACTTCTGATTAAATGTTGACCAGAAAGTCAACTGGTTGACTTTGGTCAAAGAAACCCTGATTTAAAGAACCAGATGATTTGCAAGCTTGTACCCTCTAATCAATGCCCTGATTTGAAGCAGAGAGACACCCCAATCCAGGAGGACTTCAATGAACATAGAGCCACATGATTATACTTCAGTTTTCTCATTCTCTGATCAAACTTCTTTGCAACAGAGCTTTTTCTTGCTAGCCCTTGAATAACACCTATGATATGAATGCATGGGTATGGATTATGACCTAAGTGATGTATGTACATGAATGTAAAGCCTAAGCCAGTTAGAAGTTAAAGGGTAGGACAAATTTGGGGTATGACAGCTGCCCCTATTTAATCGTCTTATACTCGAAGGTGAGATTGGCGCCAGCCTTCCGAACATTCGAAGTAGAAGAAGATTAAATACCGAAGACCTGAAATTTGTCCTGAGGAGATGGAGTGGTTTTTATTCCTTTATTTTTGTCTTGATATCTGCTGGGGAAAGAGAATTTTTGTTTTTTCTGATGGAAATATTTACAGTGAGTAATTGGAAGAACGGTGATAGCTTGTAACGTAGCCAAAGTGCCAACACAAGGTTCTTAAAGGAGGTGATTGATGTATGTGACAATGATTGGAAAAAAATGGATTTGATAGAAAGATAAAGTAACATAGACGAATGTTTGAAGAGAGATACAGACGAGTATCGAAGGAAAATACAAATGAGTACCAATGGAACGACACATACGAGCATCAAAAGAAGAGATACAGACGAGTATCGAAAGAACGACACATACGAGCATCAAAAGAAGATACAGACGAGTACCAAAGGAATGACACATACGATCATCGAAAGAAGATACAGAAGAGTATCGGAAGAATGACACAGACGAGCATCGAAAGAAGATACAGACGAGTATCGGAAGAATGACACAGACGAGTGCCGAAAGAAGATACATACGAGTACCAAAAGAATGACACATATGAGCATCGAAAGAAGATACAGACGAGTACCAAAGGAATGACACAGACGAGCATCAAAAGGAGATACAGACGAATATCGAAAGAATGACACATACGAGCATCAAAAGGAGATACAGAAGAGTATCGAAAGAATGACACAGACGAGCATCAAAAGGAGATACAGACGAGTATCGAAAGACTGACACATACGAGCATCAAAA
The DNA here is from genome assembly GCF_029867415.1 of Vicia villosa. Lineage (NCBI taxonomy): Eukaryota > Viridiplantae > Streptophyta > Magnoliopsida > Fabales > Fabaceae > Vicia > Vicia villosa. Next base: position 190,880,359 of record NC_081183.1, on the reverse strand, counting down.
GGAGATACAGACGAGTATCGAAGGAATGACACATACGAGCATCAAAAGAAGATACAGACGAGTATCAAAAGAACGAAACATACGAGCATCAAAAGAAGATACAGACGAGTATCGAAAGAATGACACATACGAGCATCAAAAGGAGATACAGACGAGTATCGAAAGAATGACACATACGAGCATCAAAAGAAGATACAGACGAGTATCGAAGGAACGACACAGACGAGCATCGAAAGCAGATACATACGAGTACCAAAGGGATGACACATACGAGCATCAAAAGGAGATACAGACGAGTATCGAAAGAATGACACATACGAGCATCAAAAGGAGATACACACGAGTATCGAAAGAATGACACAAACGAGCATCAAAAGGAGATACAGACGAGTATCGAAAGAATGACACATACGAGCATCAAAAGGAGATACAGACGAGTACCAAAGGAATGACACATACGAGCATCAAAAGGAGATACAGACGAGTATCGAAAGAATGACACGGACGAGCATCAAAATAAGATACAGACGAGTATCAAAGGAATGACACATACGAGCATCAAAAGGAGATACAGACGAGTATTGAAAGAATGACACAGACGAGTGTTTGAGAAACTTGGTAGATGGACTTACTGGGGATTGGGATTTAGTCTTGGAATGATTTGCCAGGACGGAAGGCAAAGGATAGGCAACACGGGGGTTGGATCTGAAAAATTTTCCCGTACGAGGGAAGGAATCACCGAGACTAGGGACGACTAGGCTCGGCAATAAGATGACAGTAACCACGGGGGATTACGGGGATGTTGATGCTTACAAAGCATAAGAATTACATTAATCCCTCAGGCCAAAGGCGGGGTGTAACTCTTCAAGAGTGGCAATCGTTCGAATCGCCACACACCAAGTATGATTATTCAAACGATTGAAAAATGAGATGGGTTGAATGCTCATCCTCATTCGCACTCTAACTTCGCACGGCACACGGGAAATAACCTCGGAGACAACGATTCTGACGAAGAAAGACATTGCATCCGATCCATATTGGGGAGATTTCTTTTGGGGATTGAGAAAACCAAGTATCGGCACCATGGCTGGAGGAGATTTGTAATGGAGTAGCAGATATCAAGCGGAGTTTGTGAGGACAACTTTTTATGTGGGAAAGTATCGTTGTCTTGAATGAGTGCTGATTTGTATTATCTGGCTTATGCTTTGTATGCATGTTTGAGTTTTTCTATGGCGTAATGATCCGCTTTGACGGATATGCTACGCTTTTGAGGATGCAATGTTATATGCAGTGAATACTATATGCAGAGTCCCAAATAAAGGCATTAGTGAGGTAAACACCAGGGAGAATCCCCTTGGTGTTAAGGACCATGTAGAGATGCCAATAGATATTGGACTTTGATTTGCAAGATGCCCCTTCGGGTTGTTGGCTTGTAGAGTGTAGAATAACTTCTGACTTCTCACCATGTTCCACTGCTTGGAGGATTTTCAGCTTGAGGAGATTCCCTTGATTCACCATGTTGGGGATGAGAAATCCAGATAAGAAACCCAGATGGGGGAGTAGGACAACTCCTAGGAGGAAACAAACTTCTATGCTTGAGGAATGGAACAAACTCTCGGGAGAAATAAACTCCATGCATGGGGAGAGACCAAGGTTCCAGGAGAAATAAACTCCTATGATTAGGGAGAGGACAATAAAACTCTGAAGATCTTGCCCCAAGTTTCATGACCCATGAAGGAAATTGCCCCCAGTGGATCCTTGGAGAGATTTGTCAAATCTCGACGTAACTGCCCCAGATTGGTTGAATTTGAGAGAGATTCCTTGACATGATTGCCCCAGATTGATCAAAGCTTGAAGAGATTTGTCGACATGATTGCCCCAGATATACTGAATTTGAGAGGTCCAACCTCGATTCAATTGCCCCTGATTAGGTACATCTTACTTAGAATCCTCAAGCTTTCTTTGTTTTGAAGTCAAACAACCGTGGAAACAACTTTACCACGCTCAACGGAGTCTTCAAACTCTTCCCCTCAAGGTAATCGAAGAAGGCATTAACTGTTCATGCCCAACGGAGTTTTTAGAGGATCTTCCCCTTGATGGTCAAAATTTGAAATGATTGGCTTTTACTCCTCGGAGTTCTCAAGTCTCTTGTATTTTGACATGATCAAGTTGCTCACTGATTCTCATCCTTGAAAATTTCCTTGATGTTAAGCACATATTTTGCATGCAAAAGAATGTTAATTCTAAGAATGATGATTCTAATGCAAAGCCTATGTTAGTCTTGAAGTTTAAAGAAACTTTTTATTGAAATGAGATTGCGACCTCTTGTGAATGAATCACTAGTTGACACAACCTCGATTTTTGCATATGGAAGACAAAGCAAACGTACGATACCAACATGGATAGGAGTCTCGCTTCATTGGGAGTCAGTTAAACGCTATCTCATAGGAGTGCGTCTTCGAAATAAACCCTACTTCAATTAGGACTTTTAAGGGTTGTAACTTGGCCGGGTTCACGGTTTTCAGAAAACAAAGGATTTTTAGGCTCAAAATTATTTGTACCCACCCCCTTCGTGATGTTCTCCATTCCTATGTTCAGTTAACTCGACACGAGTGTTCATCCCTCAAGGAGTTTTGAAATGGTTGAAGAATCAATGAGGTTTTTCGGACATGGCGGTCGCTCACCTTTTATTCTTCTGATTCGTTATCACACGACTTTGTTCTTGCTTGACAATTTCATCGTCTTTTTTCTTTTGTTTCTTTTGTCATTTTCTTTTCATCCTTTTTTATTTTCGTTGTTTTTTTGCCTTTTTTTTTTTTTGCTCTTTTTTTTTTGAACAAGTCGTGTGACCTCGCATAGTCTTTGATTCGTTTGAGGTGATTGCGACCGCCTCACTTTTTGATTTGATGAAGGATCACCATTGTGGTATCGTCATCTCTCGATCTCTTGATGGAATAAGGATAATCGTTGCGGTTTTGACATTCCTCAACCTCTGGAAGGATAACCATTGTTGTATCCTTAGATGCACACCCTTTTGGTGAGTTTTGAAAGCTCGATCAAGTTAAATGAACACTACCCTGCCCCAAGGTTAAAATAAGGGTTTTTTATGATTATAAAAGAAACTCATACTTCCAGGCTCAAAGGGGTTAACGAGGGTCTATCTCCCTTATATCTCCGGTGTTTGGGGATTTGAAACAATGCCTGTACATCCTCAGTAGGGTTTTATTCAAAAGCATACAATTGGAGATTTTGCATTTTTATTTTTCATCATTCTCCCTCCGCTTTTTGCCTAAGCAAGAGATAAGTAAAGTTGGTATCGTAATGCCAAAAACATTTTATGAGTGAAAACGAATGGGTTTCTTCAAGACAAACATAAACAATGTATTTTATTTTCATTCAGAAATTAACAAGTTTTTACATGCTAGCAATGCTTAAACAAACAATGAAAAATTACAATGAGAATGCAGTAAGAAACTAAATGACTGCCATTGTTGAGGAGACTTGACTCCGTCTGGACTTATTGATCTTGAATACTTTTTGCAGTTCTTTCCAAATACTCCAGATTACTCCAAAAGATAACTCCAACGAAGTCACCCATGAGTCGTAAACTTTTGCCTTGCTTTAGGGATTCGAGCAATGCGAGTGATACAATGCTCAAGATAAGAGTACGTCTTGCTTATCCCTCGTGCGGGAGCCCCAAGCATAGTTGCTAGAGTAGTAATCGCCATCATAAATGGGAAGAATCTTGTATGATCATCAACTCAAGAGAGCTACTTGTGGTGAGGAAGACCCAATACTAGAATCTTAACCAATTGTGATTCCAACAAACAAGGAAACGAATGAGCACAAGGCAATAGAATCACATCAATCTGTTTCTCATGTTCTTCTTGTCTCTGTTAACTAGCAAGGCCACTGAGAAGGAGATCCTGAGAAAAGGCGACTGATATATGAAGTAGAACCTTGAGAATGAGAAGTATTGTGAAGAACACTCTTGATTATCACACGAAAGAAGATTCTGACGAAGTCACCCAAGAATTTGTAATGCTTTAGGGATTCGAGCAATGCGAATGATGCAATGCTCAAGATAAGAGTGCGTCTTGCTTATCCCTCGTGTGGGAGCCCCAAGCAACTTCCACACACGTTCAGGAGATGATTACCTTTTTAGCTTCAATATCCAAACCAATCAGAGTGAGAGTAAATGACCTTTATAGCTCTTGATACCAGTCAATAGGCACAAATACATAATGTCTAACTTGAAGGAGTCACGACCTTTTATGGATTTCAATCTTTTCTCCAAGAGGTGGAACCTTTTGTCAATTCCCGTACTCGGAAACTCGAAGACTTCAATGATGTGAATTCTCCTTACCAAGAACAAGAATCTCAACATCCTTTCAAACGTTCTGATTCACAAAACCTTCTCTTGAGGTGGGATCAACATCCCATTAGGCCTCTGAGGAACATGTCTCAATTCTTCTTGTCAAAAAAGGCTTGAATAAACTCCATACACTGATTCACTTCAGTCTCTATTCATGTTCTTATCTTAGTCAAAACCCCACAGAGTTGTTCCAATGTTAACTTTTGAGCACATAGCGGTGAGAAGTCAACTTTGTTGCTGAAGTCGGAATTTGAAAGGAAGGGCTCCCACAAGCTTCTGATTGAACCATGAAATGCATGATAGTATGGATGCATGTTTCATTTATGGAGAATCCTAAAGTCTTTTCACACACTTTCATTCTCTTTTTCTTTTTTGAATCAAAGCCTTTTTTTGTATAGAATATCTTTTCTTTTCTTTTTTTTTTTGCTTTTCTATTTCCTTTCTCCTTTTTCTCCCCTTTTTTTTTGGAAATAGACTTTAGGATCCCCATAAATGAAGTGGATAAAGCAATGATGATATGCAATGCAAAAGCATGGGATCAAGGTCCATATAATCTTAGTAACCACTGTGCAATCCTCTGAATAACTGATGTATAACCTCTGCATAGGTCAAATGTCACAGGATCAAAGGTTCGACGCCTTTTTGAATACCAGAATATCAAGCACCATGAGAACAGACCAAATAAAGGTCCGACCTCAAATATGAAGAAGCAATGGTATGTAGGAGTCAAGGTTTCCTGTCCCACCCCAATCTCACGGGTATAAAGTCTAGACACGGACAAGTGGTCCCTAATGGTCACCAGGGTCTACAGTTCCCACGGGGTACAAAGTGTTTGAGGCAGCAAGGGTGCCAGACACAGTGTTCCATGAAAGAACCTCGCCCAGTTGTGGTACCCCATGTTGAACTCGATCGTAGCAAGGGCCACGGGAGTCAACATGAGCATCCACGCTAATCCTATGTGTCACTTGCCTGGGTAGTGGGCCTTTTACCTCATACAAACCCCCCACCTGCAAAACAGAACAGAAGACCCCAGGGAACACAAAATATAATCCATATGCATGATGTGCAAACAGAAATAAACATGATATGCAGGCAAAGAATAAGCATGCAAACATATATACAAGGTATAGACATAAAACAAGTAAACACCCAGTAAATAAACAAACAAACGCAGGCTAGGATCGACTCGCTAAGAATGGACCCGCAATAGGTCTAGCAACATCCCCAGCAGAGTCGCCAGCTGTCGCACGCTCGCGAAAAATGAACAGAGTCGCCACCAATATATTTATCCCATAAGGGAAAGGAATATCAGAAAACCTAACAAAGGAAGGAACAGGGTCTTGCGACCAGAGAATCAAGGTACGGGAGTCGGTTACGCGAGGGGAAGGTACTAGCACCCCTCGCGCCCATCGTACTCGATGGTATCCACCTATGTTTGTTTCTATCTAAAGGGTGTGTACTATGTCTATGTCTATATATGAATGAATGCAAAAGAAATACGGGGAAAAGAAGGAATTATTTACAAATGTGCTCGTTCAAGCCCCGCGACTTGATGCCTACGTATCCTTTTCAGGAATCAGAGCGCCGTAGTTCGGCTAAAGATTTTCTGTTTGTTTTTGTGTTTTTTAGTTGGGCGGAGTTAACGCTCACGCTCTTGCATAAGGGATCGACCTAGGATGCAATGGAGCGGAGATAACGGTGCCCTTAGGTGCCAAGCAGGCGAAAGAAAAAGAAATGATTGGTTTGTGTCTTTTAGGGTAATTCCATGATGACGAGAACCTACTACAAGGTCTCGCATCACTTCCTCACTTTTGTTTTAAGTCTGAACATTTATTAGGTATTTTGAAGTGTTTTTGGTTGGTGTTTTTTAAGGGGATTTTATTCAAGTATTTATTAATGTTTTATGGTTGTAAAAGAAAAAAGAATGCAAAAAGGGGGAGACTAGCCTATTTTCTATATTCTATGTTGTTCTAATTCTACAAGAAAATAAGGGAGGAAAAAGCAATTAAATGGAAAAGACAATACTAAGGATCAAGGGCATTTTAGACATTTCACATATATGGAAAATATTCACAAAGAAAGAAAGAATTAAATCTAAACTATTTGTGAAAATATATTCATGAACTATCTCATTTTTATTTCATGCAAGAGATACTAATTTGAAATATGTAAAAAGTCTATTAAATTCTAAAAAAACAATTAAAGTCTAGAGAGTAAAAAAAAACTAACAATCTAATTAGTGGAAAATCTTTTTTGTTGTTTTTTATTTAAGAAGAAACAATTAATAAATTGCAAAGAAAAAGATAAAGGAGAAAATTATTTTTATTTGTTTTTAATAAAAGATTTCTAATGTCAGACAAAATATGCATAAACTTGCTACATGATATGCAAAGAGGTTTGTGAGATTTACCTATGGGAGAATCTTGGATTGAGTTGGAGAGAGAGAGAGAGAGAGAGAGAGAGAGAGAGAGAGAGAGAGAGAGAGAGAGAGAGGGAGAGAGGGGAGGGAGAGAGGGAGAGAGGGAGAGAGAGGAGAGAGAGAGAGAGAGAGAGAGAGAGAGAGAGAGAGAGAGAGAGAGAGAGAGAGAGAGAGAGAGAGAGAGGAGAGAGAGAGAGGAGAGAGAGAGAGAGAGAGAGAGAGAGAGAGAGAGGTATAGTGATATAGTGAAGAGTGGAGGTGAGAAATGGTTGATGTATGAGTTTCTATTTATATTGCCAACCATTAGTTTGTGATTCTCAATCCTTGAATGTGGGACTTGGAATAGTTTGCAATACCTCTTTCTCATTTTTCCAATGTGGGACTTGTAGCACAACTTTTTCATCTTTCCAATGTGGGACTTTAATGTGTGTGTAGTGCAATTGTGTGTTGTTTTTTTTTTTTTTCATGCTGTGGTGCTTACTTTGGACACTTATATCTCAAGCCATGGGTTGTTAAATGATGCAAGAATGGTGTCATATCAAAGAGGGCATGGGATAGAACAAGATTGGTGTTGAAAATATCTCAAAATAAAGCCTAAAAGTATGAGAAAAATGGCCTTGAATTCATGCGAATACCACTGCACACGCCCAGCAGCTTGCTGTCACATGCGTATGGCCAGAACGTGACTCTGCGAGGGTGGTACTTTGAGCCTCTCTATCTCGATCAATACATGTCCAAAATCAGTGATACTGGTCTCATTGGATAGAGGACATGGCAAGGAATAGCTTAGAACTGGGCTTGTTTAAGATAGAGACTTGTGGAGGAAGAAATAGGCTTTGACATTTGGTCCACCATGTGTTTGCTGAAATGCGTTGCGTGCCCAGAATTCTGTGTCATGGCTGCCTGCAGAATTTGGTCAGGGTTGGGGCACCACTTTGAAGACTTGTATCTCACTCAATATTTGTCCAATTGTACCCATTCTTGTTTCAATGGATAGAGGAGATGGCAAGGAAGAGAATGATACCAAGTTTGCGTTCATATCACTTCTGTACAGCTCTAAAAATGACTGGAGATTTGGCATGCCATGTGTTTGTGAAAATGCCAGATCATGACCTGACTGGTGACCTGGAATGTGACTTGATTCAAATGAGTTTCCAGCAACTTCACACCACTCTAACTCTTTATACAAGCTTCAAATGAAAAAGTGTCCAACTACAAAGTTGTTCTCCTCCATGAGAGGAACAACTTTGATGTTAGAAACTTTTCCGGAAAATGTCGTTTGCCACGTGTAATCTGGTGCTGAAGTGGACTGCTCAACAAGATTTAAGACATCAAAATTTTTTCTAAGTGTTGGAATGTCCTTTTTTCTATTTTTCCCAACTTTTTGCCGAACTCCCGATTTTATCCGTTCTTCGACTTTTCTTGATTAATTTTCCACCAAAAGTCAATATTTGAATAATTTTCCCGATTTTGACCCAAAAGTCAACTGTTCTGATTTTTCCGACTATTGATGAAATTCCCGATTAAATCTCTTCCACTCACATCCAGTCAAACAAACACGTCCACACAGTCATTATGAGAAGTTTTCCACACATAGAAGCCACTTCTGATTAAATGTTGACCAGAAAGTCAACTGGTTGACTTTGGTCAAAGAAACCCTGATTTAAAGAACCAGATGATTTGCAAGCTTGTACCCTCTAATCAATGCCCTGATTTGAAGCAGAGAGACACCCCAATCCAGGAGGACTTCAATGAACATAGAGCCACATGATTATACTTCAGTTTTCTCATTCTCTGATCAAACTTCTTTGCAACAGAGCTTTTTCTTGCTAGCCCTTGAATAACACCTATGATATGAATGCATGGGTATGGATTATGACCTAAGTGATGTATGTACATGAATGTAAAGCCTAAGCCAGTTAGAAGTTAAAGGGTAGGACAAATTTGGGGTATGACACATACCACTCTGTTTTTCAGCCTTCACCTTGAATTTTTGAAACTCGGTAAACACTTCATGCTTAAACTTGATGAGTGCTACCCATGTCATCCTTGTGAACTCATCCATAAAAAAGACACAAAGTACTTGTTTCCTCTAAGTGAAGGTACTTGAAATGGTCCATATAAATCAGAATGCACTACTCTCAAAGCATGCTTTGCTCTTGGAGCCACATTTGATGTAAATGTCAATCTGGGTTGCTTGTCTTTCATAGATATCTCACATGAATTTTCAAGCTTCACATTCTTAGGAATGCCATGTACTAGCTTCTTAAAACTCAAATTTCCTAAGCTTTTGAAGTTTAAATGCCCCAACCTCTTATGCCAATGCTCACTGTCAGCTTCTGCATTAAGGCATTTAGTTTCAGATGCCTCTACACTCACCTTGAATGTTCTGTTGCTTCCCTGCTCAGACTGCATAATCAGCTTCTGACCATAATCATACAACTTTTAGAGATTGTTCTACATAGTTACTGGGAAACCTTTCTCAATGAGCTGACCTACACCCATCAAATTGCTTTTCATACTAGGAACATAGCAAATATCTTTGATTAGAAAAAATTTACCATTCTTCACCTTTACTTTGACATTTCCTATACCTTCAACACTAAGATATTTATCATCAACACATCTAATATTTTTCCTCTTTTTAGAGTTAAAATCTATCAGCCATTGTTTGTTTCTAGTTAAGTGATTTGAGCAACTAGTGTCCATATACCACCAGTCTACCAAATATCCACCATCAGATTCAGAAGCCATCAATAGCACATGTTCATCATCAGAATCTCCTCTGGCTATGTTTGCTTCTTCTGATTTCCTTTCCTTGTTTGATCAACAGTCCTTGGAAAAGTGGCCAAACCTATTACAATTGTAACACTGAACCTTTCTCTTGTGCAACTTCTCTTTTCCCTTATGATGTTTCTTCTCATCAGAGCCAGAGGCTTCTGATTTCTAAACACCACCACCACATCTATACTCATTAGAGTCGGAGGCTTCTGACCAAGATTTCTTTTGATTATTTTTACCAGAAGACGCCTTCAAGTCTGCTCTACTTTTGTATTATAGGTTCTATCAGCCAGACGCAACTCTTGTGCCTCTAAACTACTCTGTAACTCTTCAACTTTCATGGTATTGAGGTTCTTAGAATGTTCAATCGCTACAACAATGTAATCAAATTGAGGAGTAATATATCTCAGTACCCTCTCAATAATAACTTATTCAGAGAGCGTTTCTCCACAAGCCTTCATCTCATTTATGATCAAAATCAATCTAGAGATGTAATTATGTGCCTTCTCATTGTTCTTCATATTGATATTCTCATACTGCTTACATAGATATTGAAGTTTCACCTTCATCACTGTTATAGCACCGTGCCAATATGCCCCACGCGACCATCACCGTTATTGAATTGGCGAGTTTCTCAAACACATTCGCATCCACACACTGATGGATGTAGAACAACGCCTTATGATCTTTCTTCCTTGTATCTCTTTGTATGTTTTACTGTTCTTGTGTCGCATCCGCTGCAGCCAGAACGTAACCATCAGTGACGAGATCAAGAACATCTTGAGCACCGAACACCACACGCATCTGAATCATATACCAATTCTAATTTTTTCCATCAAACCTTGGAAGCTTTGTATTCAAGCTATTTCTGCCGTGCATCTTCGTTCTTTTAAACTGAAACTCACTTAAATCTCACCAAACACTCGTGTTTCCCGATCCCGTAATATTAAGAAAGGCAATTCTGTTACGATTTCGATCGTGAATTCAACATGAATTCAAAAAAATCAATTACACATGCCTCACGTGCACTCGTGTTTTCCTATGAATCAAACCGGAGCTCTAGATATCAATTGTTGGTGCACAAGGTTAAAGTTAAAGATGAAGATGGAAGAAGAGAGAAAATGTAACAAGCTCTAAATGGTGAAAGTTCAGTTATGATTTCACTGTAACAAACTTGTTTAAATACATAAAAATCAAAATGCAACATAAGCAAAACTAACCATGCTACTAGAATTCAGAACAAGGTTCTGAACATGCAACTTCTCAGCTATGCTGAGAAAGGTTCTGAAGCATATATCTTCTGACTAAATAGTCTCTACACCTTCTGACTAATGCAAAGCTTATGACTAACAACCTCATAAGCTTATGCTTCTGACTAACAACAACTTCTGAATATGAATTACTTCTAACTGGTAATCTTGAGATTATATTTCGCCTCTCTCCAACAGAACATACACATTAAGTCTCGCTTCTCAACAATAACTCCATGTTTTACTATATTTTCTATGGTTTTGAAACCTCGACAAAAATAATCATCATCCAAACAAAAGTGCCTTCCATCGAATTTTATTACTCCAGAGATGCTTAAGTGCATCATTGACGTACTTCTCTTGATTCCCAAGAATTTTATCTGAAATCATATATGAATACAAACTCTCGATAGAGAAACCTTCAACCTTATTAAATTTCCAGTTTCATTTATCACATCACATTTGTCCTTCTGTGGCTGAGTACTAACAAACGCTTGTTTGGTGAGGTTTTTGTTTTGAAGGTGAGTGCTTATGTTTGAATTTGTTGAGGTTATGAGTTTAGATGTTATTGAGAATTGTTCTGGTTTGATACAAAATAAGTTTTGGTTAGTGTGTATTGTTACGCCAGATTTTACAGTTTTGGTTAGTTTATATTTTGAATTTTTTTGACTAAATAATTAAATAAAAAATTATTTTAAAAAATTCCTTAAATAAAAAATAAAAAATAAAAATAAAGTAAAAAAATAAAATAACAATAAAGTAGAAAATAAAAATAAAATGTTTTTTTTGTGATTTTCTTGGATAAAATAAAAATAAAAATAAAGTTAGAAAATAAAGAAAAAACAAATAAAAAAGAAAAATGTAAAACATGAAATTTAAACTTATGACTCCTATATTTGGAAGCTCCACCTCCTAGCAATTATGTTATTTTATTTGTTCAAAATAAAATGACATTAAAAAACATATAAAAATAAAATATTCGAATAAAATTGAATTATGACATTAATCATTCCGGACCTCGGCGCGATCTACCTTTAGAATTAGAGACATAAACGATATAGTCATGGTCTTAGGCAACACATTGGTGTTATGAAACTCACTCAAAGTAAGCTATTACATCATGCTTCACCACCTCCAATTACATACTTTGAGGAAGTTAAAATTAAATCTCTCTTTCCCGAGACTCTTATTTCCATCATCCCACCATATGACTTCTTTTATTTCTTCTTCGCTAAACTTATTCTTATTCTCGCTTTTTTGCAAGTGTTAAAATATCTTGAGTTAGTGTCTCTCTTTATTATCCATTTCTCTATGTTGAATTAAAATAAATACAAAGGATCATAGAAAGAGAAATCAATCAAGTCCATTAAAATTAACAAAACTAAAATTTAATGGTCGTGATTCATTGTTCTCATTTATCATAATAACCAACTGTTCTCACTTGAGTCGTCCCCATATATGGGGCGACTCAAGTGAGAACACTTGGTTATAATGAGAAATGAGAACAATCAATTATAGCTCTTAGATTTTATTAAATGAAATTTGTGGTATAGATTATATCCTATTTAAAATAAACGTGTGATTAAATGTTACACACAATCATATTTCTCAAATCTCAAAATTTATTAAAGAATCTCTTAGGAATAAAATTAAATACTTCTTTCTCTAAGATTTTTATATTTAGCATTTGTTAAACATTAATCATAAAATATTTTAATAAAGCAAAATTACATAATTTTTTTAAAAAAGTTTCTCAATAATGATTTTATAAAAATTTATTCACTATAATTTGAAATTTTAATTTTTTTTAAAATCTAAAAAAAGGCATAGAAAAACGATTAAAATATCTAAATCAAATTTTAATAAGTATCAATTCAAACTATTTATTTTAAATTTAAATTTCAATCTTGTTTTAATTTTAATTCATATAATCATCCCAAAAATTAAATTCACGTATTTCATTTTTCTTACC